>NW_015406784.1:0-2434 GCF_001527695.2 Protobothrops mucrosquamatus
CTAATTCTTCTAAGAATATATGACATTGGGAAAATGCTGCCCTAGATTAAGTATTATGCAAAATAGACACATCTTTAGGGCACCAAGGAAAAAGAGCAGTTAGGGAAATATACACACACACACACACACACACACACACACACACACACACACACACACAGAGAGAGAGAGAGAGAGAGAGAGAGAGAGAGAGAGAGAGAGTCCTCAAACTGTGATTGTTCAAAGTTACCCTCCAAAAGTTATGACTTGATTTTGAAGTTGTGGTTTCCTCAACCCTGCAGTCAAGCAATTGCATTTTGGGTGCTAGGCAACCAGTTCATCTTTGTGTCCATTTGTGCCATCCTGTGGTCATGTGACCACAAATTTATTTTGCATGTGACATTATTTATCAGTCACATAATTTTGGATGTGTTTTGCTAGTTTCTGGTATTTACTTCAATTTTCTGGCAAAAAAAAATCCATTGGGTAAAATGGACTCTTTAATGACTGTGGTATTTGCTTATGGCATTTGCTTAACAATCACCACAAAAATTGCTAAAAATTGGGCCTGTTTTACACACACACACACACACACGCATGCACGTACGCACACACACACACATACACCTTTATATATTTTGCATATGTTTCTAGTCCACCTGAATAGTTAGACCTGGGTGGTTTATATAGATAAAGTTTATCATTAAACCATTCAAGAAATAAAAATAATAATATACTAAATTGATAACACACAGCAATTTTATCTCTTTTCCTACCATTGTTTAATATATGTAAGTTTGCTAATACAGTCTTATAAAAATCAGTATACTGTACTTTTTAACATGTGAATGCACTTTTGAACTACACACATTGAAAGTGCTAAATTTTCACTACACTGAAGAATTACAATGTGGGGGGAGGGGAGCAGTTTAAAACAGGTGTTGGAATGATGGGAAGATACAGTCTTGGATTACTGAAATAGGTTTGCTTTCGGTTTCTGAACAGCTGTCTATCAATTTAATGGAAAAATGAATCAATATTCATATGGTTGTTTTAATCAGATATTTAAATATCAGGACAAATAATTTTTACATATCTATTATAATATTCTTTGCTGTTTCTATTTTATGTTTCTTTAGTGATTACTTTTTCATTCTTTTTATATTAAAGCACTACATTTTTTTACAAAAAAATAATTTAAAACATAAGCCCATTGCCTTTCAACATTAATTTCAATTAGTTTATGAGGGGGAAATGGTTACCTAAATGATGTTAATTTACCTAGATGAGAATTATCAAAAGCAAGCATCAGAAATGACTGACTTCCAACTAAATTTAATTTATAGAATTAAACTATTCATGTACTATTAATAATCCTGGTCTGTCTGAGTATGAGGCCATTTCATTGTAATTAACTGATGTAAAAGTGCTTTTTCCCCATCAATTAAACTAATTGCTTTTCATATTAGGTGTAGATTGGATATTGATCTTTCTTTAATTCTGCTCAACTACATAAGCAAATTACATCTAATTGCATGCTTACCTCATTTATCAGCAACATCAGAAAGAATATGGATCACATTCTATTTCCTTTGTGATATTTTGAATTGTCTGCTGTTTCACAGCAATAGTATAAAGTAGCTATTGCTGTCTCTCAAAATATTATACTTCTTCACCCTGAACTATGAAAAAAATAAAATAAAACAAAACAAGAAAGAGTGGTCAAAGAGGCCATCTATGTCAAAATTGAACAGCCCTATCTATCTCCAGTCTACAACACAGTCCTTTCAACAGTTCCAAGAAGGCTCCAAACCCATCTGCACTACTCAGGTAACCCTGGAGACACAGATAAACCTCCAGGTAGCTTTAACAACTCACTAAAAGAATGCAAACAAACGGCTGTCTGCAGTAGTATAAATCTTTCCATTCCCCACCGTCCAGTCAGAGCTGAAGAAGCTTCTTGGATGAGAAGCGAAACGTCTTCAAAGAAAAACAAGAAAGTCCAGTTGCCTTGTGAAAAAGCATCTTTGGGAAAACAAAACAAATATAATCAAGACAGTCTAAATATAATAATAATAATAATAATAATAATAATAATAATAATAATAATAATAATAACAACAACAACAACAACAACAACAACAACAACAACAACAACAATAATAATAATAATAATAATAATAATAATAATAATAATAATAATAATAAAAAAAAAAGTTGGAAGGGACCTTGGAGGTCATCTAGTCCAACCCCCTTCTCAGGCAGGAAACCCTATACCATTTCAGACAAATGGCTGTCCAGTCTCTTCTTAAAAACTTCCAGTGTTGGAGCATTCACCGCTTCTGGAGGCAGGTTGTTCCACTGGTTAATTGTTCTAACTGTCAGGAAGTTTCTCCTTAGTTCTAGGTTGCTTCTCTCCTTGATTAGTTTCCACCTGTTGCTTCTTGTCCTGCCT
>NW_015406785.1:0-2433 GCF_001527695.2 Protobothrops mucrosquamatus
CGGAGAAAAGGTGGCGGAACTCAAACCTGGCCACGCCCTCATCAAACCCTAGGACCGCCCCTTTAGAGAACAGGAATGCAAGTAAAATTTGGGAGGGGCTATTTCCGGTGTGGGAGGGGCTATTTCCGGTGCGGCCGGCCCGGAAAAAGGTGCCGGAACGCGGTTCCGCCGCGTTCCGGCTGAAAAAAAGCCCTGCTCACCTATAGAAAAGGATTGCCTTAAAAGTTGTTGTCATGCAGGCTGTTCTCAAATGAAAGAAGAGAAGGCTTCTCTTATGCTCATGGATTGCACATCAGCTTATAAAAAGACTTGCTTTTCCTTTGGAAGGTGATTGTTATAGATGTAACAGGCATTTAAGCCATCCCTTCACAAGCCAGAAATTACTAATATGAGATTTGAATCCATTAAACTAGGCAGGTATTGATATTTTCCTGCAGTGATTTGGAGGGAGGAAACAATAATGCCACATGTATCAAATCAGTAACAGCCATGTGAAGGAAGTTTCAAGACTACAAGGAAAAGGTTCAGTGGTTCATGAATCTTTAGTTATTGATTCTGTACTAAACTAGGGATTTTAAGAATCCTATCTTGTTTTAGCTTATTATTTTGTCCTGGAACAAATTAATACTAAACCATGATTGAAAAATCACAATATCTGGATTCAGTTTGTGTGACACTCAAATCAAATCAAATCAAACCATGCTATGATGGATGAACAAATCTCTTAATAGAAGAGAGAATTACTGAAATAAAGGAAGTTATATATTAAAGTAGGGAAATAATTTTACTCATTAGCTCTCTAAAACATGTTGAATGGTATTAATCGAAGATATATACAAGCATACAGATGGAACCAGGTGGTCTAAAATAGACATGTCAAACACAAGGCCCGGGGGCCAGATGCGGCCCGCGAAGTGGTTTCATGTGGCCCGCGAAGCCGTCCTGGAAACAGTGAGGGAACGGCCCCCGCTGCCTTGGCCCTGGCCCAGGCCGGCCGGGAGCCAATGTACAATTTTGTGGTGGCCATCTATGCTGAAACGCATTTAGTCTTAGCTCCACAAGGCCGTCTAGAAACAGCGAGGAACCAGCCCCTGCCGCGACGGCCCTGCCCCCTGGGTTCATGCTGGGGAGGTGTCACCCTTTGTGAGGAATGAAGAAATGGACCATGCCTTGGTGCTTGCCCCGATCTCACCCCCTTCTACCAGAGACCCTCAGATCTGTCCCACTCCTGCCCAGGCCCCCACAGGCACCCTTGACGCGAACAATGTAGAGTTGGTCACACCCACCCAGTAGGCCATACCCACCCAGCCCCCCCCCCAGGGCAACCGCAATGCTGATGCGGCCCTCAATGAAATTGAGTTTGACACCCCTGGTCTAAAATATGATCATATTGTGAAAAATAGTATTATATAAATAAACTCAATAATTGTATTTAGGCCTTTTAATTGCCAGAAGGCAAGCACAGGTTGGAGGTTAGAGGGGACAGAACAGGTGAACCTCCCCCCCAAAGAAGATAGATGGACAGCAGCAATTACCAAGCTGCTAACCCAAAACAGAAGGACGTGTATTGGCTCAGCCAACCCCTACAGCCTTCACTACCCATGAGCGAAAACTATACCAGCATAAAATGTGATGTCCATGTTGCTAATCCCTATCCTGCTTCTACTGCCCAATCATCTGATCTCTCTCCAAATCTATGGGTGACAGAGCATACACCCCCCCACACCCTTCCACACACAAGTGGAACGACTTACCTTCAGAAGTTGGAGGTTTTTCAGAAGAGACTGGACAGCCATGTGTCTGAAATGGTATAGGGCAGGCATGTCAAACTGTTGGCCCACCCCATTGCCAGCAATGGGGAAAAAGTCCCGATACGTCGTGCGATGTCATGTGACGTCGCGAGTTTGACATGTCTGGTATAGGTTCTCCTGCTTGAGCAGGGGGGTTGGACTAGATGACCTCCAAGGTCCCTTCCAGTTCTATTCTGAATTGAAAACACACACACACACACACACACACACACACACCAGAACAGCTAAACATGACTTAAGCAAATCTGAGGGGTTGGAATGAAATTAAGACATTATGGGGACACGGAATAAAAACTATGTTGCCTAGAGATACAGCTCCCAATATGTGAAAAGAGATATAGCTATATGTGTGAAAAGGCTCGATGATTACTAAATGGTGGTAAATAATGGCAATCTGCACATGTTCAAAAACATTGTTCTTAGGTGCATTGTTTGGGGAAGTGTGGTCTTAAAATCAAATCCAAGTTTAGCTCTTCTCAAATTTCTGCCCTTTGTTCTCAGAAGTAGAAAGGCTTCTGACTGGTGTAGGTTTTGGGATTCTGAACCTATGTCTCCCTCTTTTTTGGGCCAAAGCTGTCATCAACAGGAAACACACTGTGCTGGAAAAGCCTCAACCTGCTGC
>NW_015406786.1:0-2433 GCF_001527695.2 Protobothrops mucrosquamatus
CGGTCGTAAGTCGAGGACTACCCAACCGGTCGTAAGTCGAGGACTTTCCCTGCCCGGGAGCGCCGCGCATGCGTGGTTCCGCCCCCTGCGCCGGCCGAGGCGTAGCTGGCAAGCGGCAGAGACGGAGCAGGCCGACCACCAGCTGGCCCAGCCCAAGGGAGGTAAGGCACCCGCCGGAAAAGGGGGAAAAAATGGCGGATAAAAAAAATGGCAGACAGCCTTGCTTGGCGACCCCCGTGAAATGGTCGATCGACCCCAAATGGGGTCCCGACCCACAGGTTGAGAACCACTGGTTTAACCGGTCAGAGCTTCTCTCCACAAGAGAGAGTTTCAGGATGTCAAACCACAAAGGTGATTTCATATTTTAACTTTCTTCTGTTTGCAATATTACCCTGTTGGATCCTATTGAGCAGAAGAGCTTCACTAGTGTTTTTAATTCATTATTTTTCCCCTTTGCTTTCTTGAATGCAGAACTGCAGATTATATTTACCTGTTCTAGTTATATAGATGACTTTTTGACTGTTACCGAGGCCATGTCTAGAATATCCATGTCTCCTCTCAAAGTTTGTTTTATTAAAATAAGCTACACCATTCTCGTCTTCAAAAGCTTGTTAAGGATTTTGAAAAGAATTCTTTTATAAATAAAAGAGTGGCTTTTAATTACAACAAATCACTGTGTGCAGCATTAGGCAAAAGCAACAAATGAAAGCACTGAGGGTTTCCCTGGAGGAACCCCCAGTTTCAGAGTGAGATGGGCAGCACATGCATTTAATAAACAAATGCTTATAATCCAAATCCAAAGCACAAAGAGGAGCGACGTGGGTGCATCTTGCCCTCCCGTCCCGTCAAAGAAGATGCTGAGCAGCCGCCCCCCCCCCCCCCCCAGCCTCCTGGTCCAGGACCTGAGCAGGGGATGAGGCCGCCTTGGAGTCCTTGACAGAGCTTCTTTCCTCTCCGGCCACCGTGACCGGAGGACGCGGCTGGGCCTGCCCCTCTCCAGCTGTTCTGAGCCCATTTCGCAGAAACTTGCTTAGAGCAGCTGCCCAAAGATGCCACCCAGCCAGCCAGGCTGCTTCACGGCAGGCGTGGCAGAGAAGCCATGCCAACCCAGAAGATCTGCCCACGACAGGAGGGGAAATCGAGCCTCCACAGGCGGGTCTGGGCTCCAGGGGTTCACAAGGCAGGAGGCCAAGGCAAGGGGTTTGGCTACAGAGCTCCTACTTTCCTTGAGATGGGGAGACACTTACAGAATAGCTCTGCCTAACCTGAGGCTGGTGGGGTCCCACCTCACCAACGAGGCCACCAGCCCCCTTCTCAGGACATCCCCACAAAAGGCTCCGTGAAGCAGCAGGTGCCAGCACTCTCTTGCTCCAGCCTGCTCGCCTCTTAGCTGTCCTGCCATTTTCTGTACCATCTCCTGTTCTAAGGATGAACCTCCAGGGCCTCGGAAGTAACTAAGCCTTGCCAAAGCACAACACAGCATCGCACAAAGGCCAAAACAAAACAGCGGGAGCTTTTCTTTTGGCCTAAACTATCTGCCCAAAGAAGGACCCCCTCGGCTCTGCGTTCCCTTGGACACTCTCCGGTGGGCTGAAATCAACTTGTCACATGTAACGCCTCCTCCCTAATGTCAAATAGTAAAATTCAGCGAAGAGGTATATGGGTATCCAAGGTAGCACATTCTTACACACACACTGTATTAAGCCATGGTTTGCTTAACTATGATTTGTTGTACAGGTCAGTGGTCTGGATCACACAAGAGGTTAACCATAAAATGGGGTGGGCAACACAGAGACCACGTGTGCAGCAGACTCTTGGATGCTGCTGCCCAAATTCAGAACTGTGATGCAATTAACTAGGCTCCATTATGACTTTACGAGTAGTGTGCACCGGCCTATATTTTCACACTATGCTGAACAGAGGCTAAGCTCCAGTCCCTTGGGGTGAACCTGACATGGTCGGACATCTTTTGGGCCAACACTAAATTTTGAAGAGTGTGCTGTGGCTTACTCAACAAATTGAGTGCAGCCTCAATAAAAGCTAATGCAGATTTAATTTAATGTTAATTAGAATTATGTTCACTCAACAAACAAGGTATTGCTAAGACAAACACCAACATTCATTTAATTTACTTTAAATTTGGTTTAATTAATTAAACGCAGTCATGGGGTTATTCTCTACATTTTGCCCTTCAGCCACATTAAGAATCTCTGTGGCAGCAAATTTTAGAAGACCTCCTGGGGGTGAGAGAGCAACTTGTGAGAAGCTGAGCCTGAGAAGCTGATTCTTCTCTTCCCCCTTGAAGTCCAGGAACTCCGGTAGCTGCCAAGTGGATTCCCAGAGGATTCTCCAAATGGAAGCAGGGAGCTCAAGCCAACCAGGTTGGCGAAATCTGATCCTGAGAGCCCATTTGCTCCCCGCTAACATCCCACC
>NW_015406787.1:0-2433 GCF_001527695.2 Protobothrops mucrosquamatus
CGAACCTTTTAGAGACCAAGTGCCCAAACCGCAACCCAAAACCCACTTATTTATCGCAAAGTGCCAGGGCCACATCAGCATTGTGGTGCCCTCAGGGGGGGGCAGGGGGGCATGACCCACTGAGTGGGCGTGGCTGCGGTGGTCACGGCAGACTGAGTGGGCGTGGCTGGGGGTGGTCGTGGCCCCTTTAAGGTTGCTCGTGGGGGGACGCCTGTGGGAGCTGGGCAGGATTGGGGGAGATCCAGGGGGTCTCTGGTGGGTGGGGTGGTGGGCAGGAGGCTCGTCCTGCGGGGTGAGTCAGGGGGTAGGGTGGGGGTGCCATTGCTGTGGGGCAAGGCGAGGCGGGGGTGGCTGCTGCCTGACACCATCAGCCCCCGCACACAGGGGCCAGCGAGCACATGGGGGCCCGCTCTACCAACTCTACTCAAGCTTGCTGCCAACTGCTTCACTTCCTTTGTGCTGGGTGGGGCTGCTGCTCCAGGCGCCAGCGGTGGCCTAATGGACCTGTACGAGCTGGCGGCGGCAGCAGGTGTGCCCACAGAGAGGGCTCTGAGTGCCACCTCTGGTACGCGTGCCATAGGTTCGCCATCACTGCCCTATACCATTTCTGACGACTGGCTGTCCAGTCTCTTCTTGAAAACCTCCAGTGATGAAGCACCCACAATTTCCATTGGTTGATTGTTTTCACTGTCGATCGATCAATCAGAATAGAGCGGGAAGAGATCTTGTAGGTCTTCTAGTTATCCCAGTGAGCCCAATCATAAATATAACCAAACGGAATGCTAGATGCTAGAGTTATGTCCATTTATCAGCTTGCCCCCTCTGGGGAAAAAAAAACTGCCGAAAAAGCCAACACAGTCCTAGGCTGTATTAATAAAAATATAGAATCAAGATCACTTGAAGTGTTCATACCACTTTACAATGCCTTGGTAAGGCCACACTTGGAATACTGCATCCAGTTTTGGTCGCCACGATGTAAAAAAGATGTTGAGACTCTAGAAAGAGTACAGAGAAGAGCAACAAAGATGATCAGGGGACTGGAGGCTAAAGCATATAAGGAACGGTTGCTGGAATTGGGTCATGTCTAGCTTAATGAAGAGAAGGACGAGGGGGGACATCATAGCCATGTTCCAGTATCTCAGGGGCTGCCACAAAGAAGAAGGAGTCAAGCTATTCTCCAAAGTGCCTGAAGGCAGGACAAGAAGCAGCGGATGGAAACTAACCAAAGAGAGAAGCAACCTAGAACTAAGGAGAAATTTCCTGACAGTTAGAACAATTAACCAGGGGAACAACCTGCCTCCAGAAGCTGTGGGTGCTCCAACACTGGAGGTTTTTAAGAAGAAGGAGGCCGTGAGTTCTAGTCCCACCTTCAGCATGAAATCCAGCTAGTGATCTTGGGCCAATCACTAGAAGACAGTGAGTTCTAGTCCCTTGGCCTTAAAGAATGAAAGTTGGTTTACTTTGGGCCAATCACTAGGAGATGCTGAATTCTAGTCCCGCCTTAAGCATGAATGGCACCTGGGGAACGTTGGGCTAGTCCCCCCCTCTCACTTCAACTTACTTCACAGAGTTGGTGTTTTGGGGAAAATATGAGGCAGAAAGAGGGTTAACTATGTTTGCCGCCTTGAGTTAGTTATGAAAACAACAAGAGGCCAGATAGACATGAAGTAAAACAGCCTTTGTCAAACGTCTCTTTCCATTCCACATCTTGTCAGCTGTTCCCCAGGCCCGCAGAAATATTCTCCTTTACTCTCAATTTCAGGGGGAGAGTTTACTTTTAACTATATATAAGTTACTTTTCCCTGTCAAGCCATTCTATATAATTTGCTGTTGAAGGGGAAAAAGTTGGTCATCCTTCCTTTGCAGAAATGCCATTAATTACTTTAATTGCCTTAATAGTGTTAATTGCAATGAAGAAATAGAACTGTCAGTAAGTGCTGGATTATTATTATTTTTCTCCCCCCGCTTTGGCACCTGACAAAATTCTTGTCTTTTTCACCATATTGAAATGATTAAGAATTTCGTCATCTTAGACTGCTGGGCATCCTACAGGTGTTGGTAGCATCAGAAGAATGCAGTATATATACACAGAAGATATCCCCATTAAGTAAAGGAGAATTGCTGTAAACGGACACTGGGGATTTAGCTACTGCCAGTAGCTTGGATATGAAATTAATTTACCTCTGCTTCAGTTTGTTTACCCATACACCAAGCATTAGTCCAGGAAGTTAGTTTCTAATTTTGGCATAACTTTAGACCTCAAGGAATTCAGTCAAAGAGATCGCCTCCCCCTCCTCCTTCTCTCCTTCCTCCTCCTCCTTCTCTCCTCCTCCTCCTCCTCCTCCTCCTCTTCCCCCTGGTCTCCCTCCTCCTCCTCCCCTTCTTCTTCTTCTTCCTCCTCCTCCTCCTCCTCCTCCTCCTCCTCCTCCTCCT
>NW_015406788.1:0-2432 GCF_001527695.2 Protobothrops mucrosquamatus
GCAAAAGCGGCTGGGGGCCGGAGGGTGGGTGGGTGGGGAGCACAAGACTTACGCTGAAAATGAAGAAAAGTTCAATAAACATGGCTCCAAAAGGCAGAATTCCAGCCATCAGGATCCTAGGAAGGGAGGGAGGGAGGAGAAAGAGTTAGGATGGAAGCCCGTGATCTTGTTCAAACGGATCGTTAAAAAACAGCTTAAATAAAACCAATAAAATAAAATAATCTCTGTTTAAATAAATAAAACTGCTATTTATTATCCTCCGTTTAAATCGGGGGTCTTCAAACTTGGCCCTTGGATGACTTGTGGACTTCAACTCCCAGAATTCCTCAGCCAGGCACGCGTGCCTGGCTGAGGAATTCTGGGAGTTGAAGTCCACAAGTCATCCAAGGGCCAAGTTTGAAGACCCCTGGTTGAAATAAATAAACTCCTATTTTATTATCCTTGGTTTAAAACACACAAGGCTTTTTTTTTTCTGAACTCGGATCAGCACCCAGCTAGGTAGTCAGTAATATTTTCTGCTCTGCTGATTCGTTATTATTATTGTTAATTATTTGATTTTTTTTTTTATTCTGCCTTTTGAAGTATGACTCAAGGCGGCAAGCGTATCTAATACTCCTTCCTCCTCCTGTTTTCCCCACAATGACAACCCTGTGAGGTGGGCTGGGCCGAGAGAGAGGGAGTGGCCCAAAGTCACCAAGCTGGCTTTCATGCCTAAGGCGGGACTAGAACTCCCGTCTCCTGATAATTGGCCCAATCAACCAGCCAGCTTTTATTTCTAAGGTAGAATTAGAACTCACAGCCTCCTGGTGAATGGCCCAAAGTCACCCAGTGGGCTTTCCTGGCTAAGGCGGGACTAGAACTCACCGTCTCCTGGTGACTGGCCCAAAGTCACCCAGCCAGCTTTCCTGGCTAAGGCAGGGCTAGAACTCACCATCTCCTGGTGACTGGCCCAAAGTCACCCAGCAGGCTTTCATGCCTAAGGTGGGACTAGAACTCACCGTCTCCTGCTGATTGGTCCAAAATCACCCAGCCGGCTTTCCTGGCTAAGGCGGGACTAGAACTCACCATCTCCTGGTGACTGGCCCAAAGTCACCCAGCCGGCTTTCATGCCTAAGGCGGGACTAGAACTCACCGTCTCCTGCTGATTGGCCCAGCCAGCTTTTGTGCCTAAACTGGAACTAGAACTCACAGCCTCCTGGGCCCTAGGCCATCCCTTTCACCACTACCCCAAGCTGGCTCTGTTATGACAGCTACTTTAGTTCCTATCCCCGACTTGCGACGAGCTCGGCCCGGAAGACTCACCCCACAAACCGGTTCATGTACCACCTCTGCTCCGGGATCTGCCTTGGGATCTGATTGGTCCGCACGGGATTGTCGTAGGGCTGCTTGCGGAAACCGAAGTAGTAGCCCAGGTACACCAGGGGCAAGGAAATCCCGAACCACATGCAGAGCAGTGCCACCATGGTGGGGAACGGGACCTGGAAGTGAGAGACGGATCCTCAGACCAGGGGTCTTCAAATTTGGCCCTTTTACAACTCATGGACTTCAACTCCCAGAATTCCTCAGCCAGCCATGCTGAGGGGAAAGGCAGAGGTTTCCAAGCTGAGCCGTGCTGGCTCAGGAATTCTGGGAGTTGAAGTCCACAAGTCGTAAAAGAACCAAGGTTGCCTACTCCTGGCCTATATAATCATATAATCACCTAGCATCAATTCCCAGCACCCATAATTGCCTCCAATCTGCTCCCAGTTTCACTTTTAATCTAATAATAATAATAATAATAATAATAATAATAATAATAATAATAATAATAATAATAATAATAATAATAATAATAATAATAATAATAATAATAATAATAATAATAATAATTTAATTTGTACCCCGCCCTTCTCCTCACCGGACTCAGGGCGGCTAACAGCCTCATAAAAACCACAATACAATAAATATCTATATTAAAACCGAATTAAAAGAAAATATTTGAAAAGGCCAATCATTAAAATTACCCTTAAAATTACCCTTAAAAAACCCCGCTAAAATTCCCTAGGCCAGACCCGCTTGTTGAAAAAGCCATGTCTTTAGGGCGCGGCGGAAGGAGGGGAGATCCGGGATCACCCGGATCTCTGGGGGTAGTTCGTTCCAGAGGGTGGGGGCACCCACAGAGAAGGCCCTCCCCCTGGGGGTCGCCAGCCGGCACTGTCTGGCTGACGGCACCCTGAGGAGACCCACTCTGTGAGAGCGTACCGGCCGATGGGAGGTAACCTGCGGCAGAAGGCGGTCTCGGAGATATCCAGGTCCGATGCCATGGAGCGCTTTAAAGATGATGACCAACACCTTGAAGCGCACCCGGAAGGCCACCGGCAACCAGTGCAGCTCGCGCAGCAGCGGTGTTACATGGGAGCGACGAGTCCCTCCCAACACCGCCCGCGCGGCCG
>NW_015406789.1:0-2432 GCF_001527695.2 Protobothrops mucrosquamatus
CTGATTATATTTCTAGACTACTGACTTCAATATTCAGTGAGTTAGTATTTCATTGTCAACATATATGTTGTTATTCCATACTTTTCACAAGTGTCTTAACAGATATAAATCTGTTTTTAATATATCTAAACAATAAATCACCATAAAGCTACAGACTACTGCTGACCTTGCCACCTATTACCGTTTGGATAGCCTTTGTGGTATGGGGACCTCAATTGCAATTCTAACTCAAGCTGTACTCCTATCTCCAAATTGATAATTTGGCAGCCAATATCTTTTGCCACTGGTTTCATCTAGATCACGGGTGTCCAATCTTTTGGCTTGCCTGGGCCACATTGATCGAAAAGGAATTGACTTGGACAGCATATAAAATATATAATAAACTTAATATATATAAATCATATAATAATGTTAAACGTTATGATCTTGGGGACTGCCTTACTAGCTGTTCAGGGCCACATGCGGCCCATGGGCTGTGAGTTGGGCACACCTGATCTACATCTTAAGTTATGGAATCCATACAAATACTATTAAAAATGAACTGAAACAGATCATCAGAATACAATATGTCTGTCTTCTATGTTTAATAGCACATTTTCAGGTGTATTGTACTTTTTCTGAACTGATTAGAATATGAACAATGCTATGAGACATTATTTCTGAAAATCAGTTGTTGTAAGAATAATAAATGGTTCCTCTCTATTTGTGATTTTTTTTTAACCATCTGCTGTAAAAGAGATATTGGAGACATCCCAGAATAAAATAAAATAAAAATGCCATAGCTGTATCTGGAGTGCATCATAATAGAAGGAGCTGTAATTATATATGAACACCTTTTAATTGAACAAGGCTTAATTCTCAGTCTCTTTAAGGCTGAAATTTTCTTCCAATCAGCCTCAACTCCGATGACTACCTGGGCATGTTTTTGCCAAGATTAGGTTATTTAAAAGCCAAATAAAACCTGTAGGCCTTTCATTGACCTGGTATGTTGTAGTCCCCAAAATACTTTTGGTTTTTAAAGTTAAACATGCTCCTTTAATTTGAAGTAGGTTGACTTTGACTATGATACATAGTCTTGATTAAAACCTCACTTGTACTCACTATTTCTGGGAACTCCTTAATCAGGTCATGAATAATTTTTCACTTAGAATGTCTGCATAGAAATGGCTCATTTGTGCATGCTTGTAAACTAAAACTATTTTCCTTAATTCTGAGGATATAGGGAAGATATGTATCATATTTTAACCAGAAAGGAAGAGAGATTTAAATTTAAAAGACAAATTAAATTGTTTGACAAATAAAAACATAAGATGAAATGATTCTAATATATACTCTTTATGCCACGATTGACCTGAAATATGTAGAACATTTTGATATTACTTTATTGTGCTTTTTATTTTCCTCACCAAAATCTGATACAGAGTCAGAATAGTTTTCCAATGTCCAAATGCTAAAAGCTGATATACTTTCCCCAAGGAATACTTTCTCCAAACATTCGATAGCAGAATTGAAATAAAAATAGTTAGATACTCAGTAAAAAAAATATCTTGTTTAAAGTGAACTTCCAAGCTGAGGTAGATATATGTGACTAATCTAATGCCCTCTATTCCATTATCATCCCAAGCAAGGCAAGCTAAAATGTTTTCTTGCCTGAAACCAAGCAACAAATATCCCTCTCCAAGCAAAATCACTTGATACAGAAATTTCAGCAGACATATTATTTCGTTCCTCAAAGTCAAAAGAGACTGCTTTCCAATTTGTGGTGGTTTGACCTATCTCCTTGCCAAAAAGCGGTTATTCATTTTATACACTAATATAACATCTTCAAGCGTATTAATCCATAGTGTACAATGAAATAAAACTACAAAACAAAATTGATATGAGATTAAAACAAACTAAACATACACTAAATTATTTGTTGAAATACTTATTGAAATTTCATTATTTTGAAATACTGGGAAGTCTCTTTTAAAACTTTAAAATGCAGGAAAGCACGCATACTGCTATCTATATGAAGACATACTGAACATACATAAAAATAGAATAATATATTGCTGAACATACAGCAACATTGTTGTCAGGCAATTTTCTTTTAAAAAGGAATCCTGAATAGACGCATCCAAAAAACCTTCTGTCCATTTGCCATCCATTTCATCTCAGGAGTCAGGAATAGCAGAAAAGAATTCTGCGTGTCGCTCTTAGTGTAATGGGATGTTAATATTAGAACATATATTTTAATAAATATCACTTTCAAGGTGTCCATGCTTTTTGGAAATAAATACTAGAACCTTCTCCTATTCAAGCACTAGAGCAGCTATTAGTGCAATGGTAATTAAACATGGTCCAATGTCCTTCTAGCACCTAGCCTATACTGGAATAATTACAGATTCTGAATTATCATCAGAATTAATTGTATAGTTTTTAATCCTGAA
>NW_015406790.1:0-2432 GCF_001527695.2 Protobothrops mucrosquamatus
ATCAACTCCCAGGTATCCATAGGTATTATTTCTCCTATATTTTGAGCCCATTTAATCATACAATCTTTAACTAACTCAGTTTCTGAATCCAATTCTAGTAAAACATTATATATCCTTCTAATATGTCCTTTAGTATCATCCCTTACTTGTTTCAAAAAGTTCCCATTTTCCATAAAAGAAGCAGTTTTTTTATCAATTCTCCATCTCTCTTGAATTTGTCTATACACAAGCCAAGAAAAGTCTGGATACTTCCGTCTCAAAGCATCTATTGATTTGAGGCACCATTCACCACTACCACTAAAATATAACAAATCTTTATAAGATGACAGTCACTTTCTCTTGATTGTAGGAATAAGACAACGACAAACTATTTCTGAAAATGTTTTGCAAGAAAACTGTTTGGGCTTTTCTAGGCAATTGCCAGGAGTGAAGATTAACTTGAAGGTATACATACAAAAATCAACAATAAAGGATCCGGCAGTCAAGAAATATGCTCCAGATTAGCATTTGATGTAGTAGCAATGAAGGGCTTGAAAAAATATTGAGTTGCTGTGACCTACAGAGATCAGAATTGTACAGGCAATGGTTTTTCCTCTAATAGAAGCGAAAGTTGGACTTTGAAGATGCGGGCTAGAAAGAATATTGACGCTTTTGAATTTTGGTGTTGGAGAAAACTCCTAATGGACAGCAACAAAAACAAATGGATTGTAGAACTAATTATTTCCATTTACACTAAAGTTGCAGAGGTGGAAGCATTACTTTTAATCAAACCCCCATATTTTGTAGAGTAGTCTTTGTTTTTTGGGCAGAATAATGAAGACACAAAATACAAATCGATATATCAGAGAATCAGGAAGTTTAATTTTTATAATGTATGGATCTTTGATTCTGAACATCTTTATGTCCATGCATACCTTATAATATGCAAATCAGAAAGTAATATATAATTTTGAAATTACTATGGAATAGTTTATGCAACAACCTTATGGCATTATCTATTTTGAACTCCATAGGCTTTCTGAATATGCTTCTATAGGATGGTGCTGTGATTATTTTTAATCAAATTAATTGTGTATGAATATACCTAAACCATATGATTCCATTTATGAGTGTTTGAAATAGGTTTAAATACCAATTCTTCATGCAAAATTATTATTCCCATTCAGATATCGATTCCAATGATTATTTAAATGTTATGAGCCATTCACATTGCTTTTAACAATTATTTATTAAATGTATATATGCTGCCTGACTTACAGCAATTCTGGGTGGTGGTCTTAAATTGAGTTATAGTGGGTTGCTGTATCAAATTGTTATAGGCACATGAATTAGTTAATTTGTTAAGGTCTGATTAAGTTAATTGATTCCAATCAATTATTGGAACCTCTTTCTGAGGAAGATAGGTGGTTAAGAAATAAGAAATATATATATATAAATGAATAAATAAATATTTTTGTGTTTATTTATTCTTTCTCTTGAAAATTCAGCAAGCAATTTTTCAGAATAAAACTCTTTTAAGATAAATATGTATAATCAGTTGCTTGAAGGATTGAAAAACCAAAAGATACCCTACAAGAATTTCCTACTTTTGTACAGAAACCAAAGGATTTCTCTAAAAAATGGACTCCCAAAGATTGTGAGTAAAACATATGGAGAACAAAATGTCCCAACCTTGGAATTGCCATTCTGATCTTGGAGCAGTCTATGTCACTGTTAATATTCTTAAATTGGAGGAAGTAACTCCGCCCTGGTCAGAAATGGTCCCCAATCCCCAAACAACTGTTGTGACCTCTATTTTATCCTTGGAATGCCTTACCTCTAGGTCAGAATGGGATATTTTAGAATTGGAACATTTCATCTTCAAAATGTAGTGCACTCCTCTGAACCTCTGGGCAGCTGTTCCACCAAGAGCGTAGCTATGGCCTGTATTATTTTTGTGCCTTCATCATGGCTGCTAACTTGTTGGTCAAACTGTGTTTGTGAATTGAAAGTTGGCCAATGTAGGAAAATAAAAATAAAGATATGCCAACCAACAAGATGAAAAATCAAATCATTCATTTTGACAGACTGTCCTGTTGTGATTTATCAGAGACGTATCTCATCCAAATCGTCAACTCGCCTTGTCTGCCTTAGTGACTTAATCAAGCATGAGCCCATGTAATGAACCAGGGAAGTTAAAAAAAACATTATTGGGCTGAGCAAGGATTAAGGGAACATGTCAGCTTTGAAGCACTTGGACAGGGAGACATCTTGGTACTTTCTCCAATATGATCTCTCCTTGGCAGCTGCAGCCCCTAGGACTTGTCATGCCTGGCAGAGTGACAGGGACCTTCCCGGGGTAATTTCTCACTTTGGGAAGCAGTCTTCAAGTGACAGGCAAGGACTTGTTTTGTGGCATTTCTGCTGCTTGTTATCCTTTACATGCATTGGCA
>NW_015406791.1:0-2432 GCF_001527695.2 Protobothrops mucrosquamatus
GGGAGTGTGGCAGGGAGCTTAAAATGAGGCTAGGTAGGTTTATGAAGTGTGTAGGCCATGAATTGGTTACTCTAGATTACGGGTGTCAAACTCGATTGTGATGTATCACAATGTTTTTTGCCTTTGCAGAGCTGGGGTGGGCGTGGCCTGCATGTGACGCATCCAGTCCATGGGCCACCAGTTTGATACCCCTGCTCTAGATCATATGTTGCTGTTTTTCTATTTTAATTGTATTGTATCTGAATGTGCTTACATAGTTTTATAAAGTAGGATAAACTGCCTCCTTGAAATGATAAATTATCCTGAAAAAATAATTTCAAAATTCATTAAATCAATAGGATGAAATAATAAAATTCATGGTGCTCCAATGATATCATAAAAGTGGCTCCTGTTTAAAGAAATCATTTCATAACCATCCTTGAACTGTTTTTAAATGTCAACTGCAGTCTTATACTTGTTTAATCAGAAGCATGCTCTGTGTAGATAAATAGGATGTACTAAATATGAGACATATAAAGAAATTCAGTATTAGTTTATGGATTATATATGTTACTGTTTAGTTTGATAAGTGATGAACATGCTAAATCTTTTGCCACTTTATACTGTGATTCTGATTTAAGAAGTCTGTGTATTTATTCTCATTTTTAACTGGCAGATGGACAGGCCAAGGAAATAACTACAAAAGAATTGCACATGAGCATGTTTTATATGAAGATGTTAAAATATGGTGGATGAATGAGTTTCTGTTCTGTGTCTATCATCTCTCTGGCAGGAAATACGTAATTCAAGAAAGAAATGTGGGAAGCAAAAACAGGCAGAAGGTTTTCTTCAAAAGAGGGGGAAGTGTTTTAAACAAAGAGTAGTAAGGGTATTTTAGGAAGGAGTTGTTTCATGGCACAAGAATGAGCAATGTTAAATAGAAGAAGCAGAAAGAAAGCAAAATTATCCCAAACAGGTGAGCGTACGTTAATGGTGCTAATAGTATCATGGCTTTCTACAAATTCATACAATAAATTGGGATGGCTACAAACAAGACTTTTGTCTTCAACTATATTGACTGAAAAAAATGTTTCATAAATTTTCTTGGAAACTGTTTACAAAAATTGCTGTTGACTATGTGGCTATGTGATTAGCTTTCTGAAAATTGTATTGGTAGCAGAAGTAACAGAATTTGAGTATAAATGTGCACATTACAAAGTGATTACACAATATTCTGGTCAGTTCAGTGATGCCTGCACAGTACCACAGGTACTGTGGTAAAGTAGTCCATAGATGAATCAGTCATGATACTAGCCGTCTTTGAGTATCTTCAAGCTTAGGCTCTGCAAAGCTGTATTTCTTTCAAAACCTCCCTGGGAGGACATTCCACTGAGATTCCATTGTAATAAGTTAACTTATAAGTTAACTTCTCCTGCCCTGGGTGGCTAATAAATTCAAATGAGATAGAGATAGAGAGATGGTAGATAAACGTAATTTGGATCTAGTATGGGATCATGACTTAACATAAGCTTGATTCAACTGTGCAAAACTGTGGGCAATGATATGATATCTAGATTTTCTTCTGTATAAGAATATAATGTTTTCCATCTCTGTTTGTGTGAGACAGCTACCATATAATGTATTTTCTATCTTCTCTCAAGGGACTAGACAGGTTGTGTACCTTTATTGTATATCATCTAGGTATGTTATATGTGACTTTAGATGTCTATATGTGACGATATAATTAGGATACATGTTGCCTCTGCATATGTGAGTATCTGCTCTCTTCCTGTAGTATGTGTGTGTGTGTGTGTGTGTGTGTGTGTGTGTGTGTGTGTGTGTGAGAGAGAGAGAGAGAGAGAGAGAGAGAGAGAGAGAGAGAGAGAGAGAGAGAGAGAGAGAGATGGTAGATAAACATAATTTAGATCTAGCATGGGATCACGACTTAACATACGCTTGATTCAACTGTGCAAAAGTGTGGGCAATGATATGTTGCAAATGATAGCTAGAGAAGGCTCAGGTCTACTGTATCTCTCCAGATTAAAAAAAAATCAAAGTACTATTATCAAATAGATGATACCACTTAGACTTTTTTGATCTGGAGAGATACAGTAGATTTGAGCCTTCTCTAGTTACTATGGTACCATTTAAATCCTGCTATGCAGAATGCTATATCTTTGGCCCTTTCAGGAGATCAAGCACATAGGAAACAAAATTAGAATGAAAATGATTAAGAGGGCAAGAGCAGCCATCTATAAAGTCAGCAATGGGTAATCATTTTGTTGTTGAATGTTGTGTATTTGTCAGCTGCTCTATGCATCTACTGACCCCAGGAAGAGGCTCTGCTCCTGACCTGTTATGACTTCCTTTTTTTGCATGCATATTTTAGACTTATTACAAAAGGTTTCATTTACAATTTACAGGCTGAGCAGCAATGATGACATTATGTAGAG
>NW_015406792.1:0-2432 GCF_001527695.2 Protobothrops mucrosquamatus
TTGATAATTCTAACAAAAAATGTTTATTATATTCACCTTTCCATAATTGTGTCCATATATCATTCTGTAGATGATGTCCAACATTTGTTTCCTCATTAACAGCAACAAAGAAGTTATTTGTGTGTTGTCTAGTTTCAGAATTATTATTTTTTAAGAAATTGACTGGCAATACTTTGCTATTTTGTTTGTAATGCCCTCATATCACCAAGATTATCCTCAGTATGTTAATTATTTTAAAACAATGGCTCTAATTGCTACCAAGATGGCTGATAGATGATAATTGCAGTCTGAAAATAAACTGTTATTCTACCATATTGTCCTGTTTAGTTTTCCTAAAAACATTTTCCCCTCACTTCAGAGTTCTTCAGAGTTCTTCAGATGTTAATCTAAAATAAGCCAGCTGTCACTTATAGCCTTATGGGCCTATTGCCTCAAAAACCAAGTCCAAAATTTCAAAGCAGTACGTCTGATCAGAAGAAGGATTGTAACAAGGTGGGAGTAAAATTCTTCCAGGACTTTGAAATCTTGTTTCCTGCTGTTGTAGTAGAGACTTGCGGCTAACAGCATCACGACACAAAAGGAAAGGCCCAGGAACAAAGGCAAGATCCTGACCGTCCGCTTGTGAGCTGGGATGTTGCAAAAGAAACAGAGAAACGGATTAGCTTTCTCCTTTATATATTGAAATCCCTATCACATTAGAATCTGCAACAGTGGCAAATATCTGTAGCTCGGGTATAGGATGAGAGTGAAGGTTCGTTCTCCGAGCTTGTGGGTTGGTTTCCGAATGTTTCATTACCAGGTTAAGTAACAGTGGAGTTTAGGGGATGTCAGTGACAGTGCTCTTCTGTTTATAAAGGCTTTGGGTGTGGGTGTGTCAAAATCATCGGCCATGCTACCACCTGCCATGCTCGTGAGTTCATTGAAGCCTGGCACTCCACAAACAATTCCAACAACAGACACATTGACCTACAACCAGCCTATGAACCCCTCAGAATTCAAATCAACCACACAGCACGACCCTCAACCAACCCACAGTTCACCTTCCAATGGCCCTGATCTGATGTGTTCCTTATCTTTTGTTTTAGTGTAATTTGAAGTGAAGTAGGAGCAAAGAAAGTGCAGGTAAGGGAGGTTGGTTGTACAGACATAGGTTGAATGTGAGGCCGATTGTAAGTACCTTATCACTTAACAATTGCAATATGTTAAATCTCCATGATGTTAAAAGGCATTATAAGCTCACAGAACCTTGTCTTTCAATAAAAATTATTATATAATCTGAAAAGTTGGCATCAAATTCCTTCTGATTTTTGTGTCCTCTATGAGAACAAAGGTTGATGGTGGGGAGCCTTATACTTAATCACTTGAGACCTGAATTACCACAATGCGGAGAACCATCCCATCTCCCCCAGTGATAACATTGATTAATGCTAGGAGATGAAGTTAATTACTGGAGAAAAGCTGAATCAGCTCATGCTTTGCATGAAAAATATGCAATCCTATGTGTTTCAGGATAAAAGATGGCAAAACATTCTTTCCAACAGATATCCACATATTTTTTTTAAGTGAAACAACACCTTAAAAAATTGACTGTCACAGCACCAATGGGTATGCCACTCCCAGAAACATGTGAATGTCTGTCTCAAATATTACAACAC
Source organism: Protobothrops mucrosquamatus (assembly GCF_001527695.2). Taxonomy (NCBI): domain Eukaryota; kingdom Metazoa; phylum Chordata; class Lepidosauria; order Squamata; family Viperidae; genus Protobothrops; species Protobothrops mucrosquamatus. The sequence goes on from NW_015406792.1 coordinate 1,656, forward strand.
CCCCCTCTCTCTCTCCCTCTCTCCCTCCCTCTCACCCTCTCTCTCTCTTTCCTGAGATGCATCAATTGTCCATAAACATATTGATATTAAAGATGGATGTTTATAATTAGCATTTTACGAACAGTAATTTCCGGGAATAGTGGTAATTTGTGCTTGAATTTTTTTAAAACTCTACCCAAATTGTAAAGGGACAGAATAACAGTTGAATGGATATCATCCTGACAATGATTAGATTTAGACTAATCTGCATAAATCATATTAATAATCAGCTGGAAGAACCTATGAACAGTTTGTACTGTATATAAGGCAGCTTCCCCTCTCTCTATCCTGCTCTGTTTTGGAACTAACATAAGTGTCAGGCCAGGACATGCTGATGGGTTGCAGAGCCAGATAAAACATCTGTTTCACCCAACATGGCAATTTTTATTTAAGGTGCTTTGCTATTATTTTGTAATAATGCTATTCTTTTATAAAGCTATTTGTGCATGGAAAATCTGCGCCTCAGATAATGATTTTTAAAAATTGAATAGACTACAGCCATTTGTCTGTTATATGCATATAGCTAGTAAGTGGGTTTAAAAAAAAGCAAAAAAACCCTGCCATTGCCGTATCATTATGGGTAAAGGTCCACCATTCACTCTGGCCTATTTAAATTACCTGCTATTACTCGCTCCAGAATTCATAGTAAACACACTTAAGCTGTCAGGCCAAGGCACACGACGAAAGCAGAAGTCATAAAGTCAGGCAACCCAGCCCATAATAATGTATCAAAATGTG
>NW_015406793.1:0-2432 GCF_001527695.2 Protobothrops mucrosquamatus
GTGAACCTGCTGAGTTACTGGATGATCAGATTCATAGAAAATCATCTTCTTGACCTCCAAGCTGTTAATGTTTTTAGTTCTTAGACCCAAAGAACAGTGAATCTTGGGATCGTTATTTAGAACAAAGCAGCCATTTCAGGCCCCCTGTTGGGCAGGAACATCTGAAGGGCAGAAATCAGTGTTGTACTGTATGTCCTCTTCTTCGCGTAAGTAAATTTATTGTAATCAGATGCACAATCTGTCAGATTTTAAGAAAGAGTCAACTGCAAGTGTAGGAAAGGGAGACTGAGAAGGATATATCTCTTCGCTTCAAACTCAGCATTGCTCTCTTGTTCCAGGTACCACCATCATTTGGATAGATGGTGGCCCAGATCTGGATCTCCTAAGCCAGCAATGGGCATGGAACTTTCCAGAAGCTTTTGAACTCCAGTGTTGGTGAACCACCGTTAGCAAAGCCAATGATAAGATGTAACAGGAATCACAAACCAGGGATATCTGGAACACTGCAGATTGCCTATGATGTCTTTTTTTTTTTTTTAGTTTGGAAAAAGCTCTCGTGTTTGGTTCACCCCTAACTTTAATAACAGAATAACAGAATTCGAAGGGATCTTTGAGGTCTTCTGGTCCAATATCCTGCTCAAGCAGGAGACTCTATACCATTACGGACAATAACTATCCAATCTCTTCTTAAAAGCCTCCAGTGATGGAACACCCACACCTTCTGAAGGGGAGATATTCCACTGTTAATTGTCTTCACTGTCAGGAAATTTTTTCTTAGTTCTATGTTGGTTCTCTCCTTGATGAGTTTCCATCCTCTGTTTCTTATCCCTTCTGTGCTCTGGAAAATAGGAAAATAGAAAATAAAACTTTACTAAGGAATTAAATTGGCTATTCTTTCACTTTTAGGAGACTTTTTAAAATTATTTTAATATTGATTAGCAGATTTCTTTTTTCAAATCAATGACATGGCCTCTGCATCTGTAGAATAATGAAGAGCACCATCCATTTTATTGGCTGCCTTTGGCTCCTTTTATTGCAAATGATTACATTGGTCTTGGAAATATTTATCAGATTTGATGTCTTTATCCAACAAGACATTGACAAAAACATAATCATATTTATCATTCTGGCCCCAGTTAGCTCAGGCCAAAGACTCTTCAGACTTGTTTTTGAAACACAACTTGAAGTAGGGATCACAGATACCTCCAGGAAGAGAGAATGTCTATGACTAGGGAGGTCTGTTGTCAGGTCAACATCCAAAGCCCCTTTCAAGAAGGGGAAGCTCATTATTTGGGGCTCCCTCCTATCCTTCAAAGGCCTAGACATGGACCCAACAACCCAACCACATGAGTGACTGGCTACAAGCTGTTTAGTGTGATGCTTTTTCAGTTCAGCAAACTTGTCTGGATTGTGTCCTCATTCTACACTTTCTTCCTTTTCTTCCAGCCTATGTCTCAAGCACTTTCTCAAGAAGGTGGGGCAAGTGCAGTGCCCCCCAAATATGATAATTTATCCCAGAGAGACTTACTAGTACGTTAGGCACCAGACAAAGACCTTAAACACACGCGCAAAGAGAGACATTGGCCTTTTAATTTTAATTTTCTTACAGTTCCTTGTTCTGTCTTTTGCAAATCGTCTCTGGAGCAAAGTGGTCTCTGATAGTTTAGAAAAATGTATAATTCATATTCTAGAGTGTTTTGTTTGAATGCTATTTGTTTGGAACCACACCTTCACCTCCTGTAGAAAAAAGATATCCAATTACTAAAATTGACCAAGTTCTTAGTTTAAATAAAGAAACCGGTCCACATATCAACCCTTAGTTTGATTTCCCATCGAAGGACACCTGAATCTACATGAAAAAAAAATTGCTTTACTAGTGTGATCTAACTTAAGATTTCTAACCTTTCGGCCTCTACCTTGGTCTCTATCTACCTTGATGTCCACTTTGGCAGCAAACAATATGTTTAGGCCAACATATTTGATTTTGTTTATCTGCTCTTTGGGACGGCCTGCAGTGGCTTGAAGACTGTGTATTCTGTATTGCTTCATTTTGTTGTTGTTGTTTTCTGTTTTAATTGTGAATATTTTATGTCAGACAGCAGAGGGCAGCATCTAGCTGACCAGATAAAGAAAGAAAGAAAGAAAGAAAGAAAGAAAGAAAGAAAGAAAGAAAGAAAGAAAGAAAGAAAGAAAGAAAGAAAGAAAGAAAGAAAGAAAGAAAGAAAAGAACACTTAAGTCTGATTGGTGCTTTGATGGGAAACCACCCTAAAACTCCATGATGATAGGCTGGATGGAGAAGCCAAAAAAATTCAATTCTTTTGCCAAGAAAGCCTCATGGATGCATTTATTTAATTCCCGGAAGCTGACTAAAGAGAATTTTCACCTGGATTTTTATTTTGGGGAGGAAGCTCAAGCACCTGGGTGTACGTAG
>NW_015406794.1:0-2170 GCF_001527695.2 Protobothrops mucrosquamatus
TGGGTTGAACACAAGCTTTGGGGAGCCGTTTCCACTGCGTTCAACTACCATCTTGGCAGTTTAAATACATACAGTGGCGTACAGGTAGTCCTTGACTTAACCACCACAATTGGGAAAACCGGAATTTGCATTGCTAAGCAAAGCGGTTGTTAAGTGAGCCGTGCTCAGTTTTACAGTCTTTTTGCCGTGATTTTAAAGCGAATCAATGAAGTTATTAAGTAAATCGTACCATCATTAAGCAAATTCAGCTTGCCCCATTGACTTCGCTTGTTGGAAGCCGGTTGGGAAGGTCACAAATGGCGATCATGAGATCCCAGGATGCTGCATCCCTCGTAAATACGTGCTGGTTGCCAAGAACCTGAATTTGGACCACATGACCGTGGGGATGCTGCGACGGTCATAAATGCAAGAACCATTCATAAGTCACTTTTTTTTCAGTGCCATTGTACCTTTGAACAGTCAGTAAGCGAATGGTTGTAAATCAAGCACTACCTGTGTTTGGTGCAACACCAATGATCATAAGCTGTCCATAGGCAAACACAGCAAAAGGTTTTGTATGAGTCCTGAGGTTTTTTTAAAAAAAAATGGGATAGCAATTCTGTTATACTGGGGCACCTACATTTTATACTGCAGTTGAGTAGTATCCCTGTCACTGTTGCAAATAAGGGTGAATATCAAGATAATTAAAGGATAAAGTGTACTAATGTGCTTATATTTTTAAAAAGAACACATTCAGTAAACTGTTGTCTTTTATTCAGGGGTAGCCTTTCGATCAACCAGGTCCCAGGAAGGAACAGACTGTGTTGCTGGGCATCCCACAGCAATTTATAGGATATCCTTTGGAATGGCTTTAAAAATGCATACCAGTGGAAGCTTAGACCCTGTACAGCTATAAAGGATAGGCTCTCCATATGGTGGAGGCCGACTGATGTCTCAGAAAACATGGAAACCTATGTAGCCCTTGACTTGTGACCACAAAATTGAGGCCAATATTTCTGTTGCTAAGCGAGACATTGGTGAAGTGAATTTTGTCCCATTTTACGAGCTTTCTTGCTACAGTTGTTGAAACATTGCAGTTGTTAAGTTAGTAACACAGTTGTTAAGTGAATTTGGGTTCCCCATTGACTTTGCTTGTCGGAAGGTTGGAAAAAGGGATCACGTGACTCTGGGGCACTGTAACCATCATAAAGATGCCATTCAGATGCCAAGCATCTGAATTTTGATCACATGACCACGGGGATGCTGCAACAGTCGTTAAGTGTGAAAAACAGTCATAAGTCACTTTTTTCAGTGCCGTTGTAACTTTGAACGGTCACTAAATGAACTGTTGTAAGTCAAGGACTACCTGTAGTTCTTTACAGATGCTACAACTTCTCATTCCTCTGCATCAGCTCCAATCTCTTACTTGCTTTTAAAGCATCTGCTTTTCTTCTAGTAAAGTGGCAGGTGGATCCTTATTACTTTCACTCTATTATCAAAACATCCCAATGATCCCTGTTAGATCGTAACATGATGTTTGCATTTGGCATGATTAAATCTCCAGTAGCCTACTTCAGTTCTCTGTAGTCTGGTGTCCTCCAAGTGGGTTGTACCACATTGCCCACATTGGAGAAGGCTGGACTAGCCCTGTAAGAGATGGTAGAGGCATAAGAAAATGAGAGGACATAGAACAGGTAGATGGATTGTGCCCACGTATGATTTGAGGAGAAAAAAAAATAAGCAAACGAGGAAGAATTAAAGACAGTGCACATCTTTAAGCTGAGGAAAAGCCAGTCCTCACAATTTGTGGGAACCAGGAGATGCTGTAGTGTAGACGACACTGAGTTTGGGGGATTAGTGGTCTGATAGCTAAGATTTACAATTTTTAGATTCTGAAAAAATATACGTAGCAAACAGGCAACATTCATATACCTGTAATAGCATCTATTTCAGTGGTTCTCAACCTTTTTAATGCCGCGACCCCAACCGGTTGTAAGTCGAGGACTAAACCGGTCGTAAGTCGAGGACTAAACCGGTCGTAAGTCGAGGACTACCCAACCGGTCGTAAGTCGAGGACTTTCCCTGCCTGGGAGCGCCGCGCATGCGTGGTTCCGCCCCCTGCGCCGGCCGAGGCGTAGCTGGCAAGCGGCAGAGACGGAGCAGGCCGACCACCAGCTGGCCCAGCCCAAGG
>NW_015406794.1:10163-12595 GCF_001527695.2 Protobothrops mucrosquamatus
AACTTCGTCACGTTTGCTGTGGTATTGGGGCATTCGTGACAAAGCATCCGCGAGGAAGTTCTTCCCACCGGGTACGTACTTGAGGGTGAACCGGAACCTCGTAAAATACTGTGCCCACCGAACATGTTTGGGCGACAGGCGTCGGGGTGTTTGCAACGCCTCGAGGTTCTTATGGTCGGTCCACACCTCAAACGGCACCCCGGCCCCCTCCAACAAGTGTCTCCATGGCACGCCTGGTAGGGCGTGACAGGCTCCTTTGCTGTAGATTGCAAAGGAGCCAGATCTTCCAGCCAAGTTTTCCATGCCTAGAAGAAAGAGAGGGCAGAAGGTTTACTTATTTATTTTGTTGGTTTGCCCTATTTGCTCTTTCTGTGACCAGCCAGTTTTCTGCAGAGCTGGAATGGGGGTGGGGGAGAAGCTAGTCAAAGGACATGTGAAATGATGTACGGTATCTCATTTTTTGAGAGAATCTCCTCATGCTATCAGAAGCTCTTATACAAAAGGAACAATGTAGGAGGCCTACATATTTATTATTTAAGGCAGTGGTTCTCAACCTTTTTAATGCCGCGACCCCCAACCGGTCGTAAGTCGAGGACTAAACCGGTCATAAGTCGAGGACTAAACCGGTTGTAAGTCGAGGACTAAACCGGTCGTAAGTCGAGGACTACCCAACCGGTCGTAAGTCGAGGACTTTCCCTGCCCGGGAGCGCCGCACATGCGTGGTTCCGCCCCCTGCGCCGGCCGAGGCGTAGCTGGCAAGCGGCAGAGACGGAGCAGGCCGACCACCAGCTGGCCCAGCCCAAGGGAGGTAAGGCATCCGCCGGAAAAGGGGGAAAAAATGGCGGACAGCCTTGCTTGGCGACCCCCGTGAAATGGTCAATCGACCCCAAATGGGGTTGCGACCCATAGGTTGAGAACCACTGATTTAAGGGGTTCTTTAAGCTATAAACCTGTCAGGATGTCTTACATATTAAAAAGAAGAACACTCAGAAAGAAGGCAATTGAACTGGAAGGAGAACTTTACACCTGAATTGTAAAAATGGATTTTTATTTGAATTAAGTTTTTCTTCCTTCACAAAGTGGCAAGGAAGAAGACTTTCAATCAATACATTCAATATTATTGAAATTGTTTTGTTTATCAAACAATTTGTAGATTTTTTAAAAATGGTTATGCAACTATTTTTGAGATTGTGTTGATTTTTTTAAATGCTTTTGCCTGTATATGAGCTGGGGGCGGGGAACTATTCATTTAGCATAACACAATACACTAGTGAGAAATAATAGATAACATCCAGCCTAGAGAATGGGATGGTGACAAAGGACCCCTCAAGATAACATAACTGGAATGAAAATCAGAGATAGCACAAGACGTTTTTCCTTTGTGAGGCCACAATGGCCTGGCTGTCCCCTTGCCAAGATCTTCAAATGTGAGCAAATGCTATTGTTTTTCTTGCAGAAATACATTGATACAAGTTGAGGTGTGAATGAACAACTGAATGACATGGAAAGGTTCCCTGTTACAAACTCATGTCAAACAGATGAATGAAAGCCAAAAACTGATACAGCCCTATTTCTTCTCTGATTTCCAAAGTATTATATTCCGTCCTGAATATCTACTCTATATCTGCCCTACTCAAGTTCTGAACTGCTGTTGCCCCATCCGGTCTCTTTCCTTACTACGGTATTATCCTGAGTAGAAGTTAAATTTATTTCTTGTAAATAGTTGGGATCCAGGGGCCTAGATTTGCTATAGCAATCCTTCCCAAGGTTTCCTTTTCTTTCTTTTTTTGGTACAGATTTATGCAGTCCCTCCAGTAACAACAGCCACAAAAATGAAATTTAGGCTAGGGGGAGCAAAATGACTTAATGTTCACTCTCTCCCATGCTGTGCAGGCTCATTTGACCCTGAGGGCATTCAGGGTTTGAAATTAGAGTGCCTTGATTTTCCCCCCTCTTTTGTTTGCAGGTCACCTTTTAATGGAACTGTAAAAGCTAAAATATAGACAGTAATCCTCCTATTTGTCATCCTCATTGCTGAAGGGCTTAAAAGTTCAGAAGGGTAGTAACTCAGATGTCAGAAGCTGAGGAAGGAAGAGGGGCAATACATTAAGTTTGTTTACTTCGATAAGTGAAGGAGTCTTTAGCCAGAAGGGAAGCTGGACATTTTAGAATGGGGTGCTTTTCACCCCATAAACGGTGCTTCCTACAGTATATGCCATATGTGAGGGTAACATTGTAGGACAATAATCAACATGACTGCATTATTCATTCATACTCCTTTTGCACACTGATAAACACACATTTTCCACTAGAGCTTGATTTTGATGTAAGGCAGATGCTCTGTAACCTGTGGTTTTTCAACTGGCAAATTACAGATTTATGCAACTATTCTGTCCCCATCACCCTTCCATCTCCAGCATAATTCTGTCTTC
>NW_015406795.1:0-2432 GCF_001527695.2 Protobothrops mucrosquamatus
TTAAAACCAAAGCATATATACAATCCCCCCCTATAAAACCGAATTAAACCAAATTTTAAAGTTGTGTCTTCCAAATTCCTAAAAATGAGCCCAGTATAAAATCCTCCCTAGGTCAGGTCCGCTTGCTGAAAGAGCCATGTCTTGAGGGCGCGACGGAAGGTAAGGAGATCCGGAATCATCCGAATCTCGGGGGGTAGTTTCTATACTTCCTCTGAGATTAACTATGCGCACATTCCCCACATATGATGCTGCATGTAGGAATTCAATTATATCTCCGTTCTCATCCCAGTGCAAATTAAACAGTTGCTGGTTTGTTTGTTTTTTGGGAAAAGTAGTTATCAGTGCTGGATTATCTGTTCTTTGACGTTGGCCAAATAGTTAACGCTGCACCCTATTCACATTTTATATTTCAAAAAATAAATGTGATGACCTTGATAGGGCAAATTTGCGAGATTCCCACGTTTGGAGTCTGATTTTTGCGGGTCATGGGAAGAGCAAGCGCAGACGATTCCTTCCTTTGGGTCTGTATATGCTGACATGCTTTTAAACTTTACAGATTTAGGATCCAACGGTTAAAAAAAAAACAGCTTTACGAGGAAGCTGAATTTATGCTTTCTACCTATTAGCTACTTATACACGTAATCCTCAGTTCATGACCGAAATGGAGTCCAAAATTTCTGTTGCTAAGTGAAACATTTGTTAAGTGAGTTGTGCCCCATTTTGTTTAAGTGAAGTTGTTAAGTGAATCACTGCAGTTAAATTAGCAACATGGTTATTAAGAGAATCTGGCTTCGCCATTGAGGTCGCAAAAGGGGATCCTGGGACCCTGCAACCGTCATAAATACAAGTCAGTTGCCAAGCATCTTAATTTTGATCATGTGACCATGGGGATTGCCACAATGGTCGTTAAGTATGAACAATGGTCATAAGTCACTTTTTTTAAGGGCCGTCGTAACTTTGAATGGTCACTAAACGAACTATTGTAAGTTGAGGACTACCTATACTGCTGACTCCCAAGGGATTTATTTACACTCAAGAGTTAACATTTGTAATAAGCAGCTCTGTTTTTCTTGTGTATATAAAATCTACAAAGGGACAAAAGGTTATTTTCTCTCTCTAGCTTCAAACTAGGTTTTGGGGAACAATAATGTTCAATGCTACTTGCAGGGGAGCCCCCCCCCCCGCTTCTCTTAATCATCTGTGTAAGAGACAAGGAGGTCTTATTATGTCAGTCTCTGTTGTGTTTGGATCTACAATATTTGCTGCTACGTCAGAAAGACTGGAAGAGGCATCCAGTAGTTAACGCTGAACAATTTGTTCCTTGCTGAAGTGGTTTGTAATTTTCACACCTAAATGCGAATGTAATCAAGATGAATGAAGGAAAAGAAATTATTAAGTTCTAGTTACTAAAAGAGGGCAATTTATCTAGAGAATGTGTTTTTTTTTTTTTAGAAGGGAGAGCAGAAGAGATTAAAGTTTAAATGTTGTGCTAGTGATGGTTGAATGCCAGGGGAAAAAATAAGGGTGTTTATGTCACATTGGGTACATATATCGCCACCAGCACCCAAATGTCTAATGCTTTGTCCTCCTTCCCCTGAATTTGTACCAAAATGATTCTAACTTGGTGCTTTAAATGAGAGCAAACATTCTTATTTTCCTGGGAATTAATGGGCATGTTTTGGGGAATTGGGAATTAAAAATATTTGCCTAAGAGACAGTTGTGCTGGTGGAATAAAAGGTACAAGGGGGTAATGGACAAAGCGTGGCAAAGCAAGCTGGTTGAAAGGGTTTGCTCGGGGTCTGCAGCATTTTGTCCTCTTCGGGTGCTTGAGGTTCTTGAACCATATGAATTAAGAACTTTCATATATTGGCTTAATTTTTCTAACGCCAAAATATAAAATATGAAGTTCCATAACGAACACCTCTCCAAGATAGTTTTCTTTCTGAGCAGGGAGCAATTCTGGCTTGTGGTTAACATATTGGAGGAAGAATAGAAGGAGAAGGAGAAGAATAGAATAGAATAGAATAGAATAGAATAGAATAGAATAGAATAGAATAGAATAGAATAGAATAGAATAGAATAGAATAGGAAGGGACCTTGGAGGTCTTCTAGTCCAACCCCCCGCTCAAGCAGGAGAACCTATACCATCTCAAACAAGTGACTGTCCAGTCTCTTCTTAAAAACCTCCAGTGATGGAGCGCCCACGATTTCTGAAGGCAACTTCTGTTCCATTGGTTAATTGTCCTCAGTGTCAGGAAGTTTCCCCTTAATTCCAGGTGGCTTCTCTCTGATTAATTTCCAACCATTGTTTCTTGTCCTGCCCTAAGATCTAAATTATTTTTTAAATCCGCAGTGATATTAGCATTGGGACTCAGCATTTTCAGGTAGGAAAGGTAGTCTGAGGACAGATGAATTTCATTTCCTTCAATTT
>NW_015406796.1:0-2432 GCF_001527695.2 Protobothrops mucrosquamatus
TCTCTCTCTCTCTCTCTCTCTCTCTCTCTCTCTCTCTCTCTCTCTCTTTCTCTCCCTCCCTCCCTCCCTCCCTCCCCCTCTCTCTCTGTGGTGACATCTGATGAGAGAGAAAGCTTCAAGAAGAGCAGTTCATTCCCTGGTATGCTCTGGTTTGTTGGAAATGCAACCACATGTTTCTGGGAAACCAAATGGAAACATTTTGTCATTTGATAGGAGCTACAATTACAAAAGTATAGTTGGTCTGAATTTAGGGAACATAATGTATATGTTACCTTCCTTCTGATTCCAAAATAAAGCAGAAATCACATAATGTTTGTTCTGCAACCAAACAAGGAGAGCACTAAGGACTCCACAGTTATGTTACCGTTCAGTTCACTGTAAGCAAACAAGACAATCTGATCCTAAAGCTAGAAAAATATCACCCTGTTAGCTTATATAAGAGATGTTGTTGTTGTTGTTTTCTAACATGGTAGGACTATACACACTTTGAAGGGGAGCTTTGCTTTGGCAGCAAATAAACAAACATTGAGCAAAGGCCTTCTTCAAAACTAACCTACAAAATTTCATGGCCCTCTTGCTTTTAATTAGGAAGCTCCCAGGTTCTTCCCTCTTTTTTCTAACTAAGAAGCAGCCATGTTGCTTTGCACTGATCCACACTCATTGTCAGCTTTCCCCCTACAGAACTTTTCTTGTGGAAGAAGACCCAGGGGCAGCACCAACTAATGTATAAGTTGCCATGCTAGGCAACTTAAGAAAATGCTGCAGTAGTCAGAGAAGTGCTGGCTGAAGCTACCCACTCTAGAGCCAGTTCAAGTCAGCCCTGAACTTATTTCAGGCAGGGTATCTTTAGCAAACACTGCAATTAATATGCAATATGCATGAAAATCACACATCCTGGAAGCATTTTTAGTCAGCACTGAGAGTAGGATATGTAAAACTCCCTCCTTTCAAAGCATGCATAAAAAGGTGAAGTGGCTGTGCCTGTACTTGCATATGGAGATGTACAAAAAGTTGCATAAACCCAGGAAAAGACATAGCTGCTTTAGTGTTTCAGAGACCATTGTTTCATATGGATTCCCACGTGTTGTAAATAATCTCTTTCCAAACATTTACACAGCTCAGATGTAGAGTCACCAGGGCCACATCTCAGAATGATCCAGATGATTGGAACTCCTGGTCTCATAGACTTAATTCAGAATCTTGAGAAGAAAAACTTCTTTTGCTCAAATATAAGAAGGCCTGAAAGGCTGCATATTTGTGGGCATGTGAGAGGAAACTACTTCATGCAGGCAGACCCAATTCACCACTGAAATGGTCTTTCCTTCCGGATAATTACACATTTCAATAAGAGCAATTATATAGCTGGTCTAGTGCATTATATACTATTATCTGCACAAAATTATTTTATTAAACCCACCAATTAAAAGACAAGAAATGACATATATGTTCTAATTACAAGAGAGAGCTGGTAGATAATTGTAAACTATAAATCCCTTCTCTACTAGTTAGAGATGTCAAGAAAAATATGAGTGTCTGCTTTGTCAAATAGCATGCCAAATCATTATAATGTATGTGCATTTTATTTCTAACTTATAGCCATGCCCAGATGTCTTTTGGTTCCCCATATTTTCTGAAACAGCCTGCAATGAATTAGTAGAGGAAATGGAACACTTTGGCCAGTGGTCTGGTGGAAGACATCATGTAAGAATCATTTCATGGACACTTTTAGAACTTATTTTTAGTTTTAATAGTAGCTTTAAAATTCATAACTCTGATATAAGGTAAGTAAAATCAAGTTAAATGATAGCTAAGGCAGATTGTGGTTAGTACATGATGTTAAGGGAACTCTTATTGGGTTCTTATACCCAGTAACAGCCAATTGGTTCACTACTGGAGTCCATAAAAAAAGCCCAGTGAATAAATAAATGGAAAAACTTTGTCAATGTCTGAGAAATTGGGGAGGATCAGACACTTGTCCAATGTTTTAAGATGGGCTGCATTTTTTAATTGTAAGTTTAATAGTTATTCATGAATATATGATTATAATTCATAACTATTTTAATAGCAGTTTTGCATGGAAAAATTCTGAAGTTTAATCCCTGGCTGAAAAACTTTTCTTTTTTCTTCTCTTAGAGGTTTTATAGTCTCTGTAAACAATACTAAGTGAGACATTTTGACTCTGTAAGGCTATGGTACTTATTGTATAATCATTATTATTATTATTATTATTATTATTATTATTATTAAATTAAATTTATATCCCGCCCTTCTCCTTGCGGACTCAGGGCGGCTAACAATCGATTAAAAATACACAGATAACAATTACAGGATTAAAATTAATTAAAAGGAAATATTTAACTATGATCTAATTAAAATATGATTAAAACCCCCTCTAAAAATTTCCCTAGGCCAGTCCTGCAAGCTGGAATAAC
>NW_015406797.1:0-2432 GCF_001527695.2 Protobothrops mucrosquamatus
TATATCTTGTTATTTCTAATGCTCCTAATAGTGTAATGTCACTGGCCCTTGGTAAAACTTAAGAAATCATAAAAAAAATCTAATCATGAAAACTCAAGCAGAGGCTTCTTAAAGATACAGCTCTTTATTTTCGATTGAAATAAGTCCTGGGTGGGAACACAACCTGAACACTGGCAGCGTTGTGTTCAGAAGTGCCACACCTTAAAAAGTTAGTAGCATTGCTTTATAAACTTTGTTAGCCAATGAAAATCAGACATCAGAGTCATTACTTTATAAGGAAGAGATCAGTCATTCATGTACACTCCCTTATTCCCTCCTTCAATACATCCCATCTATGTACATGTTTCCCAAACTTGCATGAAATTTGTCTCTGACACAAACACTGATTACAGAAGCGAGATAGCAATAGTTAGATTAAACAATTTCTTTTTGTTCCAATTACAGGACACTTCAATAGTATACTTACTTACAATAGTATAGTTACAAATGGACTATATTGTATTCCTCCCATGATTCCTCTTAAAGATGGGAGTTCTAATTGTTTTAATGGGACTTATTCCTAATTTTGAGTTGCAGCCTAAATTTATTTATCTAAAATACTTATAGGCTCTCCCACTTGAACAGTTGGACTATAACATCTCCAAGGTCTCTTCCAACTCTGTTATTCTGTTACTCCTATTCAGTTGGTCTTCTGAGATCGTTTAGGAAGGCAAGGTAATATACATAAAATATAAAACACTGAAATTCAGAAGCTTGAGAGAGTAAAATTTAGCTTTTCCTAGTGCCAAAACCAGGAATAACAATATTTCTTGTAGATGGACATTTCTCAAGAAAGTTTATCGCAAAAGGAACTCTAGCACTGAGAATTATTTTATTATAGGCAGCAGGCCCACCTGGCTGAAAGTGTCTGAATATGACATCAGTATATAAAGAGGTTGTTATGGCCAGATCCTAAGCCAAATTGAGTTTAAAATACAGTTGCTAGTACTTTGAAATTTGCTTAGAAATCAACAAAAAGCCACTGAAGTCCTTTAAATTTAATCCAGAGGCTATTATTTGATTAGAAGTTTCCAACATTCTGTAGTGTCTGTCATGCATACTATGTACTAGAGAAATCAGTCATAAATATTACAAGAGCTCAGATAATTCTGGCTAGATTATTTCACTCAGAGAAAGCAGGTGATACAGTAGGGTAAATTAAAGAATGGTGTTGTCTGATACAAATGAATTAACTCATCCTAGAAGTTTGATCCTTCAGGTGGATTGCAATCATAATAATAAAAAATTGAATATTTCTCTCCATCTTCCTTAATAATCAAAATATTTACTTCCTCCTACAAATGTTCTTGTTTGATTCCAATCTATTGCCACAAATCTGATAGAGAGCCAATTTGGTCTGGTGGTTAAGATACCAGGCTAGAAAACAGGAGACTCTGAGTTCAAGTCTCTCCTTGCCATGAAAGCCAGCTGAATGATCTTGGGCCAGTCATTCTCTCAGTCCAAATCACCTCACAGGGTTGTTGTTGTTGTTGTGGGGAAAATAGGAGGAGGAAGGTGTGCTGGCTGCCTCAGGTTATTTGTAAAAATAATAAAGGTGAGATACAAATAAATAAATAAGCTATTCCACGCATTGTTCAATGTTATAATGTAAATAATAATTAGGAAGGGATCCTGCTTTCAAGGTAGAAAACTTATGCTGCATTTACTTATGAAGATTTTTGGCAAGGGTGGGGAAAAAACTACTAAAAAGAATATCCAAAATAAATAGTTCCTTTTCTTTCTCCTTCTCTTCTGGAGCAAATTGTTCTGTTTAAAAAAATTACTCTGTTTTTATATAAACAAACATATGCTTTACTTACAGTTCAGATAGTTCAGACAATGCCAGTGTTCGCAAGGAAGTAAGAGGGGGGGAAAACTATCGGTGACAAAAAGAAGAAAAAGTGAAGAAAGGTGGAAGGAGAAGTTTAAGAGAATCTTAAAGAACACTTAAGCAAGTTGCTCCTGATTTTATGATCTGATTTACTAAAATCACTGACAGAAAGTAATCTCCCATGGAAGACTACAGAAGATATAAGTGTGGGTCAAATCACAAGATTGCATCGATCTGTTAATGATGTTTAATTGTTTATTACTTATTTTGCACACCATTGATTCCACAAGGTTCTGAATGGCTAACAATCAAGAACATCATTTTTTAAAAACCCTCAATAAAAATAGTATCAGGATTTGGTTTTTTTTTTTGGAAGTCATAGGTTTCCCCATGTCTCCTAGTGTTTAAAGTATGTCTTCTTAAATGGAAAAGTGCTGCTCTGTTGAAACAGGGAGAAAAAAGTAAACATGGGGGAGAGAGATGCAACCATGGAGACAATGAAGTGAAATGAATGTTTCCTAGGTCCCATGTAATGGCATTTCTGAATGGATGGGATATGGAG
>NW_015406798.1:0-2431 GCF_001527695.2 Protobothrops mucrosquamatus
GAGAGAGAGAGAGAGAGAGAGAGAGAGAGAGAGAGAGAGAGAGAGAGAGAGAGAGAGAGAGAGAGAGAGAGAGAGAGATCATTGCAGACAATTTTGATTCGTGCCCTGCCTTTCCCTACTGATGTACAGAATTGGCTTGTTTCAATGGATGGTAGCCCTAGAAATAAAGCTTTGACTAAACGCTCTTCTAACTCCACTGAAACAACCCCAAAACAAATCAGAATGCAGATTGCTTTTGGCATCATCCAGAGACAACAACACCACAATGCAAAGAAAAAAGTCTTTCAAAATGCAGTTCTGTCCTCTCTGTCAATGCAGTCCTAGGTTGCATTAACAGAGGGGTAGAATTAAGATCATGTGAAGTATTAGTACCGCTACATATAAACCCTAGTAAGATCACACTTGGAATCCTGCATCCAGGTTTGGTCACCATATCATTAAAGAAGATGTTGAGACTCTGGAAAGAGTGCAGAGAAGAGCAACAAAGATGATTAGGGGGCTGAAGGCTGAAAGCTTGCAGGAATTGGGTCTGTCTAGTTTAATGAAAAGAAAAATTAAGGGTGACATGATAGCAGCCTTCCAACATTTGAGGGGCTGCCACAAAGAACCAAAGAATTTTCCAAAGAACCAGAAGGCAGGACAAGAAGCAACGCATGGAAACCTATCAAAGAGAGGACTAATTTAGAACTAAGGAGAAATTTCCTAACAGTGAGGACAATTAACCAGTGGAACAACTTGCCTCCAGAAGTTGTGGGTGCTCCATCACTGGAGGCTTTTAAGAAGTGATATAAAGTCTTCTGCTCAAGCAGGGGGTTGTGGTCACGTTGTAGTGATGCCAGGGTGCCCCCCAAAGCTAGGAGGCCCGAAGGTTTTGCAGCAGCAATGAAACAACTTATAGGGATCTTCTCTGTCTTCTCCTTTGGTTGATATTACGGTGATGGCCACTGAAGTCCTTCAGATATTTGTAAGAAAACTCATCATCACCCCAACCAAGATTTCAGTGTATACCGGTGGCATATCATGTATTAAAGAAGGCAATCCTATTTCTATAGCTAAGAAATTATCAAACAGTTTTGAGTTTCCGTTGTCCTTCAGTTGACTTGGGTGTGATGGGTTAAACAACTTGCAGCCCATTCCATCTAGCAGACAAGACTTTGTGCAAGGATATTAAAATCCAGGTGAGCATTCAGGAATCTGGAATGCTCACCTGGATTTTAATATTCTTGCACAAAGTCTTACCGAATGGGGAATTCTTACAACATTTTGAGTCATGGGTTTTGAAATTATTTTCATTTCAGGAAGAGACTGCTTCCACAAATATTTTCCTTGAGGACCTACGATGAAGAAGAAGAAAAAAGACATGGATCTGAATATTTCAAATTGGTAAGTCATAATTTTTTTGCTGAACTGAGAGGAATGATAAAATGGGAAGTGGTTCCATTCCCTAGAAATTTATAATTATAATAATGAAAGTACTTTGAAGAGAGATAGTCTGTCCCCTTCCTTTTATAATCCTGGAATGGGCTGGAAAAACAGAAAGGGTGCAAATGCTTTTTTAAAAAAACAACAACAACACGGGATATAATACATACCAAAGAAACTGAAAATACAGATTAAAGCTTGCCGCAATCTTCATAAATAATCATCTCTGATAATGTCAACTGCTCAGATATAACAAAATTGAGGGCCTGTTATGAGTTATATGCACAGAATGCCTGCATCTTGGTTTGGATTGTGATTATTTAAATTTAATTTTCTGTATTTCTGCATCTGATTATGATGTTAATATTACATGTATGGACTTCCCAATTCAACATTGGTGTATGCATTAAGTTAAATGCAAACCATGCATTTTTAATATATATATATATTTATATTTATATATATATATACTTTTCTAAAATTAAAAACGCATGTGAGATCCTAATTGGGACCCTCCCCGTATTGGGATTGAATCTTTTGTACCATTAAAATCCTAGGTTTTAAAAAGAATGATTTAAATCCGTTTCTTGAGTGTAAACGGTAGCATATTTGGGAACAGAAGAGATGGAGACATTCTTATTTTTTTTCCCGTCTCTGGTTTCCTACTTTCAATTTTTCTCTTTGGTTGAGCATTCTCATCATTGTAAACCATAGTGGGCTCATTTGAGCTTTACTCAATCACATCAGCCAGGATTGCTCAACGTGTTAAGTCTTAAACTATGATTTAGAAAGTCCTCTGTCTGGGTTTACCTAGTATAAAAAGTCTAAGTTGGTTGAATAAATTAAGGCGGACCGAACATACGTATAGTAAACAACAACCATCATTATCTAGGTCTGTCCAGGAGGTGTTATCAAAAACAACAAAATGGGTGTGCTTAAATTTTGGTATTTTAACAAAACCAAGCTTGAGGAGGAGGAGGAGGAGGAGGAGGAGGAGGAGGAGGAGGAG
>NW_015406799.1:0-2431 GCF_001527695.2 Protobothrops mucrosquamatus
CCTTTCAAAGCACCCAAATTTATTTGTAACATAAATGAATGAATTTATCCATGTAACATCGAACCAGATCTTGTGGGAGAACATGACTCGCCACGGACTCCTGGATCTTAGATGTTCTGGTTCCTGGTGCTGGATTTTGTGGGTGAAAGGAAGGATGTTAGAAAAAGAGGAACTCTGTCTAACCCAGGGGTGGGCAACCATGGCTCTTTTATGACTCGTGGACTTCAACTCCCAGAATTCCTGAGCCAGCCTGGCTCAGCTTGGAAGCCTCTCCCTTTCCCCTCAGCATGGCTGCCTCAGGAATTCTGGGAGTTGAAGTCCACCAGTCATAACAGAGCCAACGGACTTTAACTACCCTGACCTCACCTGGGAAACAAACAGTTCTATGTTTTTTTCTGAAATCCCTCATCTACAATGAAAGCCGTTGCAAAGATGCTGTTGAGTTCCTCTTCTTTCTGCCTTCTCCTTCTTCTAATGTCGACCGCATACATATTTTAGAAAAAGAAGGATGGTGGTATACAAACTATAGTCACGAGATCCTTGTACATAGATGATGTATATTTTGACAATAAAGAACCCTTTGAAGCTTGTGCTTGTGGGTGGGTGGAGTTGGGGCCAAAATGCTGGAGAGGGCAGTGATGGGGAAAGAAGCAAACAACGGTTTCTTTCAAAACAAACCCGCCAATTTACAGTGGGGAGCATGGGCTGGTCCCTCTTCCCCAGGATCAGGGATCACCAACCTTGACCACTTTAAGACGTGTGGACTTCAATTCCCAGAATTCCCCAGCCAGCAAAGCTGGCTGGGGAATTCTGGGAATTGAAGTCCACACGTCTTAAAGTGGTCAAGATTGGTGATCCCTGAAATAGATTGCTTCTCTGGAGCATCTCCAGATCAGAAGGCCGGGATTCTCTGAGCACTTCTCCTCTTCCCACTCTCCCTATCCCTGAGATGAAACCTTGTCACTGCCTAACTCGTGAAACAACAGTTGTGATGAAAGGGAAGTCATTTCTTTATGTATTTGTTTTCTTTTTTTTTTTCATTTTCTTTTCTCTTTTTTTTCTTTCCTACTTCCTTTTGGCTGCACTTCCAATTTCTTTCCCTTTTTAGTTTAGTCTGTGTTGGTTTTATTGTGCTAGGCGCGATTTTTAATAAAATTCCTGTTAAAAAAAACTTCAATTGTGAAGGCAATTGTGTGGATCGATTTCTTTCATAAATGTACAAATCGACTGACCTGTCTGACCACGAAGGGGCGCTAGTGTACAGAGAGAGTTAAGGAGCGTCACTGGCCCCTCCCTCTGACTGTTCTTTGTCTTAAGACTGATAAGCATTTAATCAGGGCTTTTCTTCAAACTATCACTATCACCACCGGGCTCTAAGGCAGCCTAAGAGGCACACATTTTTGTTTAATTATAAACAGGATGCTGATAGCCCTGGAGTAAAGATTTGTGTTGGAAAGGAACAGAATAACAAAGTTGGAAGGGACTTTGAAGGTCTTCTAGTCCAACTCCCGGCTATACTATTTCAGACAGGTGACTGTCCGGTCTCTTCTTAAAAGCCTCCGGTGATGGAGCACCCACAAAGATTAATGGTTCTATCTGTCAGGAAGTTTCTCCTTAGTTCTAGGTTGCTTCTCTCCTTGATAAGTTTCCATCCGTGGCTTCTTGTCCTGCCTTCAGGCGCTTTGGAGAATAGCTTGACCCTCTCTTCTTTGGGGCAGCCCTTCAAATATTGGAAGACTGCTATCATGTCAGCCTTGGTCCTTCTTTTCACTACATTAACCATACCCAATGCCTGCAACTGTTCATCATATGTTTCAGTCTCCAGGTCCCTAATCATCTTAGTTGCTCTTCTCTGCACTACTTCCAGAGCCTTTTTTTTATAATGTGACCAAAATTGGATGCAGTATTCCAAGTTTGGTCTTACTAAAGCTTTATAAAGCAGTATCACGTGATCTTGATTCTATCCCTCTGTTAATGCAACTTAGGATTGCATTGGCTTTTTTG
This sequence comes from Protobothrops mucrosquamatus, assembly GCF_001527695.2. NCBI lineage: Eukaryota > Metazoa > Chordata > Lepidosauria > Squamata > Viperidae > Protobothrops > Protobothrops mucrosquamatus. Next base: position 2,005 of record NW_015406799.1, read on the forward strand.
GCTGCTGCCGCACACGATTGGCTTATACTAAGTGATTGTCCACTAGGTCTCCAAGATCCCTCTCAGATTTACTTCTATTGACCCAGGTTTTACTTAATCTGTACCTGTACATTTGGGGGTTTCCCCCCCTAAAACCCTATTTTTTAAAATTTTTCATTTTGTTGGATAGGGCCCAGTCTTCGAGACCGCCTTCTGCCGCAGATTACCTCCCATCGACCTGTACGCTCCCACAGAGTGGGTCTCCTCAGGGTGCCGTCGGCCAAACAGTGCCGGCTGGCGACCCCAAGGGGGAGGGCCTTCTCTGTGGGAGCTCCCACCCTCTGGAATGAACTGCCCCCAGAGATCAGGGTTATCCCTGATCTCCCTTCCTTTCGCCGCGCCCTCAAGACTTGGTTATTCCAGCTCGCAGGACTGGCCTAGGGTAATT
>NW_015406800.1:0-2431 GCF_001527695.2 Protobothrops mucrosquamatus
TACAGGAAATCCTCAGCTTATAACCACAATTGAACCCAAAATTTATGTTGTTAAGTGAGGCATTTGTTAAGTGGATTTTGCCCTATTTTATGACCTTTCTTGCCACATTTGTTAAGTGAATCACTGTAGTTGATAGGTTAGTAGCATGGCTGTTAAGTGTTAATCTGGTTTTCCCACTGACTTTGCTTGTCAGAAAGTCACAAAATGTGATCATATAACCTTGGGACACAGCAACAGTCATAAGTATGAGTCAGCTGCCAAGCATCTGAATTTTGATCACATGATCATGGGGATGCTACAAAGGTTGTAAGTGTGAAAAATGGACATAAGTCACTTTTTTCAGTACCGTTGTAACTTTGAATGGTCACTAAATGAACTGCTGTAAGTTGAGGACAACCTGTATTAATTCTAAAGAATACTAAATGTTAATTTGGTAATTAATTCTCATTAATTAGAATTTTCTGGAGGTGATGGAAACTATATGGTGAATAGGAGATTGCTTCCCTCCACTATGACAGCCATGCTGAGGATGGAAAATATGTTGTATGTAATAGTCTGGATGTTATACTGGTTAATGGTTTTGCTAGTTTTTTGTATGATATGAGTGTATGTGTATGTACATCTACAGTCAGTATTATTTTTTCACAAATACTGTCTTGTGTGAATTAGTATGTCATGTTTACTATGCTTATATGATAGAACATTAATCTGTATCATTAATCTTTTGTTCTGAACACCACCAACATTCTTTCAGATGGTTGATCAAACTCTAGTTAAAACAATGAGGCAATGGTGAAACGTTTTCCCCTTGCCCAAGCAAACAGATGAAAAGTGAATTAAAATACTCTTCATTTTAGTTGCATCTCACCATGCTTTTTATCACAGAGGGATGCCAGTGATGTGCTTATTGGCAATACCTTTTTTTTTTTATATTGCAGACAATACAACTCAGTGATCCAAAATTAGGCTGCATGCTATCTGGTGATGCTTCATTCTTCTTTCTCTTCCTGTTGAGTGGTTGGTTGGAGTACAATTATAGAATCCAACCGAGCTGAATATTACATTCAAATGCTTTTCAGTAGGCTGACCTTTTCTTTTCTACAATTAAATCACCTCTTCCTATCAAAAACTTCCTTGAGGTATTTGCCACCATTAGAGCTGAATAATAAAAACAATAAAATATTGAAAGATAAATAAAATAGCAATAATAGCACAGCAAGGAATGTGAAAACCTACTTTAGTCTTCTGAACCATGCAGCTATCCAGCAGTTTCAGCGATTGGGACTTCAGGAGAGATCAGAAAAATGGCTAAATCAGGAGCAGTTCTATAAAGGTATTGTGTTTGTAACTTTCAATTAGACGGTGAGGCTTTAGTACTGTATTTGGCCTGCTCATCTTGATATTTTTGATTCCACCCATTTCTGAGCAAGATGGATATTGCATAATTAACTTCAGCTTAGGAGCATTGCTGTGTCTTTCCTTAGGGATCTGATATAGGTTTTCACAATGGATATCAGGACACTTAATTTACTTTGCAATTTTAAATGGATGAATGTAATTCTCATTAACTGCATTACTATGCTGATTGGTTGAAACACAGTAATTAGTTAAATATACCACTCTTCTGGATTTTCAGTTCAATTTTTTGGCTCAAGTCCTACAATAAAAAGCATTAAAATGCATATATTGGATATGGCAAGACTGCAATATTTGTAAATTATTGAAAATATGTGCAAATAAATGTGACTTTTTCAAAATTTACAGAACATGTGAATATTTGATGGAATTAACTTAATTAATTAAATAGGATGGCATGGAATCTGATCAATTTGTCCCTAGTCCAGATTTGGAAGATTAATAACAGTTGGTACACTTTAGTGCCATGACATTATTTGTTTTTAGATAACCAAATGGATGTGGTTTGTGTTGGAATCCACAGTGGGATCTAGTTTAGCTCTGGGATACAGCAGGTCTTGTTATATAAATAGTGAGAGCAAGTGACAATTCATTTACTACTTTAAACATTTATGAAGGTTTTGTTTGTTTCTTTTTTAAGCAATCATCATGAAATTAAATCTGTTGTTATAATAAAAAGTGTCTCATAGGAAAATATAAAGGAAATGATTTTATGTAAATTATTATTTTAACAAGAAAGATGTCCATGTAGATGGCAGGATAGCTTTTTTTAAAAAAACAAAACAAAATCTGTTCTCAACTATACTTTTACTCTGCTGATTTCCGGTTTGAAATTTTTCTTACTTTGAATCTGCGTATTACTTGTTTTTACTGAACTGCTTAAACTTATTGCTAATATGGTTCTGAGAAAAATCCTGCCTCTAACTTTGAGACCGTCTACATCCCTGATGGCTCAGACATCTCAACTTACTTCTGAAACTTTCCATTTGTCACCTCCGTTTTCTTCACCTCCATC
>NW_015406801.1:0-2431 GCF_001527695.2 Protobothrops mucrosquamatus
TCCACAGGTCAGGCTCCAGTCCTAGGTGGAAGAACCCATCTCAGGCTCCCTTCACACGTGCAAACCTCTCAGGCTCCCTTCACAGGCATCTATCCCCAGCTCAGGCTCTATTCACACATGTACACAGGTCAGGCTCCACTCCCTCACGTACCTGTATATCAGGCTCCATTCACAGGTCTCCACACCCAGGTCAGGCTCCCCTCCCCCATGTACCTCTGTATCAGGTTCCATTCACACGTCTACACAGGTCAGGCTCCACTCCTAGGTGCATCCACCCATCTCTCAGGCTCCACTCACACATGTACACAGGCCACACTCCACTCACACGCATCTATCCCCAGCTCAGGCTGCATTCACACGTGTCCACAGGTCAGGCTCCACTCATAGGTGCATCCACCCATCTCAAGCTCCCTTCACACGTGTAGAAACATGTCAGGCTCCCTTCCTATGCATATATCCCCAACTCAGGCTCCCCTCACACGTGTCCACAGGTCAGGCTCCCCTCATAGGTGCATCCACTCATCTCAGGCTCCCTTCACACATGTAGAAACATGTCAGGCTCGACTCACACAGACATATCCCCACCTCAGGCTCCACTCACACATGTCCACAGATCAGGATCCCCTCATGGGTGCATTCACATGCGCAAACCTCTCAGGCTCCCTTTCCACGCATCTATCCCCAGCTCAGGCTCCATTCACACCCGTACACAGGTCAGGCTCCACTCCCCCCATGTAGCCCTGTATCAGGCTCCATTCACACGTGTCCACAGGTCAGGCTCCAGTCCTAGGTGGAAGAACCCATCTCATGGGTCCATTCACACGTGCAAACCCTCTCAGGCTCCCTTCACACATGTACACAGGTCAGGCTCCCCTCACACGCATATATCCCCCATCTTAGGCTCCCTTCACACATGCACACACCCATCTCCGGCTCCCCTCCCTCCCATTGTCTCTGTATCAGGCTCCCTTCACACGTGTCCACAGGTCAGGCTCCCCTCCTAGGTGCATCCACCCAGCTCAGGCTCCCTTCACACGTGTAGAAACATGCCAGGCTCCACTCACATGCACATATACCCCACCTCAGGCTCCCTTCACACGTGTAGAAACATGTCAGGCTCCCTTCACACGCATCTATCCCCAGCTCAGGCTCCATTCACACCTGTACACAGGTCAGGCTCCACTGACCCGGGTACCCCTGTATCAGGCTCCCTTCACACGTGTCCACAGGTCAGGCTCCACACAAGCACATATCCCCACCTCAGCCTCCACTCACACATGTCCACAGGTCAGGCTCCCTTCCCACATGCACACACCCATCTCAGGCTCCACTCCCCCATGTACCCCTGTATCAGACTCTACTCACACGTGTCCACAGGTCAGGCTCCCCTCCTAGGTGCATCCCCCCATCTCACGGGTCCCTTCACACGTGCAAACCTCTCAGGCTCCCTTCCCACGCATCTATCCCCAGCTCAGGCTCCCTTCACACCCGTACACAGGTCAGGCTCTCCTCCTAGGTGCATCCCCCCATCTCACGGGTCCCTTCACACGTGCAAACCTCTCAGGCTCCCTTCACAGGCATCTATCCCCAGCTCAGACTCCATTCACACCCGTACACAGGTCAGGCTCCCCTCATAGGTGCATCCACCCATCTCAGGCTCCCTTCACACGTGTAGAAACATGTCAGGCTCCCTTCCTATGCATATATCCCCAACTCAGGCTCCCCTCACACGTGTCCACAGGTCAGGCTCCCCTCATAGGTGCATCCACCCATCTCATGGGTCCCTTCACACGTGCAAAGCTCTCAGGCTCCCTTCACATGCATCTATCCCCAGCTCAGGCTCCCTTCACACGTGTCCACAGGTGAGGCATCCCTCCTAGGTGCATCCCCCCCATCTCATGGGTCCCTTCACACGTGCAAACCTCTCAGACTCCCTTGACACGCATCTATCCCCAACTCAGGCTCCCTTCACACCTGTACACAGGTCAGGCTCCACTGACCCTTGTACCTCTATATTAGGCCCCATTCACACGTCTACACAGGTCAGGCTCCCTTCCACATGCATCTATCCCCAGTTCAGGCTCTATTCACACATGTAAACAGCTCAGGCTCCACTCCCCCAGGTACCCCTATATCAGGCTCCACTCACACATGCACACACCCATCTCAGGCTCCCCTCCCTCCCGTGTCTCTGTATCAGGCTCCATTCACACGTGTCCACAGGTCAGGCCGCCCTCATAGGTGCATCCACCCATCTCATGGGTCCCTTCACACGTGCAAAGCTCTCAGGCTCCCTTCACAGGCATCTATCCCCAACTCAGGCTCCATTCACACCTGTACACAGGTCAGGCTCCACTGACCCTTGTACCTCTATCTATATCAGGCCCCATTCACACGTCTACACAGGTCAGGCTCCCTTCCACATGCATCT
>NW_015406802.1:0-2431 GCF_001527695.2 Protobothrops mucrosquamatus
GGAGGGGGGGGTCTTTCGAGACGGGGGGGGCTCTGGTTCCGTCGGGGTTCCTTTACCTATGGCTCGCGGGCTGGGGAGGAAGCCCACCGACCCCTTTTGCACGGGACTCGGTCCCGGCGCTCGAGTTTGGCAACTCCGGGTCTAAAAAAAAGTCACCTCGAGGAGCGGCGACCCCTGGTGGCGGAGACGGGCCGCGCAGCCGAGCCGAGCGGAGCCGAGCCGAGCGTGGGAGAGGAAAGTTTGGGTTTGTTTGGCCCAGGCCGCTTCGGAGTTGCCGGGGCCGGTTTGGCTCGGACGCGCCCGAGGCTGCCGACCTGCCCAGGGAGAGAATTGCGCTGAGGCCGCGCAGGGCGGACGTTAATGAACGGGCAGTTGAAAATTAGTTTCCTGCCTGAGCAGGGGGTTGGACTAGAAGACCTCCAAGGTCCCTTCCAACTCTGTTATTCTATTCTATTCTATTCTATTCTATTCTATTCTCCTGTTCTGTTCTGTTCTGTTTTCTATTCTATTCTATTCTATTCCTGTTTCTACTCCTTTTTCTACTCCTGTTTCTATTCCTATTTCTTTTCTATTCTATTCTATTCTATTCTATTCTATTCTCTATTCTCCTGTTCTGTTCTGTTTTCTATTCTATTCTATTCTATTCTATTCTATTCTCTATTCTCCGGTTTCTACTCCTGTTTCTATTCTATTCCTATTTCTATTCTCCTGTTCTGTTCTGTTTTCTATTCTATTCTATTCTATTCTATTCTATTCTATTCTATTCTATTCCTGTTTCTACTACTGTTTCTATTCCTGTTTCTATTCTATTCTATTCTATTCTCTATTCTCCTGTTCTGTTCTGTTTTCTATTCTATTCTATTGTATTCCTGTTTCTATTCCTGTTTCTATTCTATTCCTATTTCTATTCTATTCTATTCCTGTTTCTATTCCAATTCCTATTCTATTCTATTCTATTCTATTCTATTATTCTATTCTATTCTATTCTATTATATTATATTATTATATTATTCTATTCTATTATATTATTATATTATTCTATTATATTATATTATATTATATTATATTATATTATATTATATTATATTATTATATTATATTAATTATATTATATTATATTATATTATATTATATTATATTATATTATATTATATTATATTATATTATATTATATTATATTATATTATATTATATTATATTATATTAATTATATTTATTATATTATATTGGCGTTTCTAATGAGGGCGAAGGGAAAAAGTTGTTAAGTGAGTTTGGCCCCATTTTATGACCTTTCTTGCCATAGTTAAGTGAATCACTGCAGTGCTTAAGGTAGTAACATGGTTGTTAAGTGAATCTGGCTTCCCCTTGCTTGTCAGAAGGTCCCCCAAGGGGATCACCTGATCCCAGGAGCCTGCAACTGTCATAAATATGAACCAGTTCCCAAACATCGGAATGTTGATCACATGACCCTGGGGGTGCGGCAGTGGTCGTAAGTGCGAAAAATGGTTATAAGTTGTTTTTTTCCAGTTACGTTGTAACTTCGAATGGTCACTAAATGGATTGTTGCAAGTTGAGGACTGCCTGTATATGTATTTTTACTTCCGTATGTCTCAGCCTTGTTTGTGTGCATGTAAAGCTTTGGTCTTCGCACTAGAGGCCACCATGGCGATTCTGGCTCAGCCGTTTGTGTGAATCCAGTCTCTGCAGCCTGTTAATCATGGTTTATGACCTAAGCACAGGGGTAGGCAACCTTGGCTCTTTTATGACTAGTGGACTTCAACTCCCAGAATTCCTGAGCCAGCCATGCTGAGGGGAAAGAGAGAGTTTTCAAGCTGAGCCGTGCTGGCTCAGGAATTCTGGGAGTTGAAGTCCACGAGTCATCAAGTGGCCTAGGCCTAGGCCAGAGATAGGCAACCTTGGCTCTTTTATGACTCGTGGACTTCAACTCCCAGAATTCCTGAGCCAGCCATGCTGAGGAGACAGGGAGAGGTTTCCAAGCTGAGCCATGCTGGCTCAGGAATTCTGGGAGTTGAAGTCCACGAGTCATAAAAGAGCCAAGGTTGCCTACCCCTGACCTAGCAGGGTAAGCAGCCATTACGGTGTGTTCAACAAACCTATCATTGCAGCAAACTTTAACGTGGTGCCGTGTGTGAACTCGACCAGTTTTATTCATTAAGCATATTTCCATGCCGCTCCAATCGAAAAGATTCTCCATTACTTACATTCAAAACATCCCCAGTGAAAAGTTTTAAAAATGAAATAACTCACAGTCCAGAAGTCTGTGGTTTAGCTCACGGTGGGAGCCCAGCTGCCTACACAGACTTGTTCTGACAGATATCATAGATTTATGATTTGGCTTGTTGAAGAGGCAGTGGCGGGCTGCCTCATGAAAAAAAAAAAAAGCATTGTTGGGACAACCCACAAGTGACGC
>NW_015406803.1:0-2430 GCF_001527695.2 Protobothrops mucrosquamatus
TCACAGAATATTAGGCATCCAATGACTACATAAAATTTCAAAAAATGAAGTTTTCTCTATAGCAAGTCATCAATATCATCAATCCATACACTGCTAATGAGAGCACAGACCCATTGGGCAAGTAACGCCATCCTTATGCTGGATGAGTGCATACTCAAGGAAATTCTTTTGGGGCCGTCTGAAAGACCAACTGCGCAGACAGGACCCAACTTGGCTTCTTCTCCTGTCCCCTGCAGTGCACTCATTTGCATTTGATTTTTAATTTCGACTGACCTCACATGGGCCCGACAGCGACAACCAAAAGGCCAGATATGGTCCAGGGGTCATAAAATGTCCAGGTCTGTGATAGGATAAGTAAGTGTAACTTGGTCCCATGGCATGTAGGACTGTACAGATCATAACATCTTGAACTGAACCTACAAGCCTACTGGCAACCAATGCAGTTAGTGGAGCAAAGGTGTCACATGTATTGAACGACAGGCATATGTGATTGCCTGCACGGCTGCATTTTGCACCAGCTGAAGTTTCTGGACACCCTTCAAGGATAGTGTGTTACAATAGGACATCTGAAGTGATTGGGCATGATTGGTTAAGAGCAGAAGGAATGCCTTCTAGGAATACCCTGAAGACTTGATCTCTGGATAACCAAGAGGAATAAAGAAAAAATTGCCCCTTCTGGTTACTCCTGCCACCTCAAAGAAATCCACTCTAAATGCTGACAGGTGTTGATTGGAAGAAAAACCCATCATAGCATATACCATGGCTGCTTACATTCTTGCAAATGAGAATTAAGTTTTCTGTAAAACAATGAAGCTGATTTGTGAGGTGAGAGCACTAGGAAGTTAGCAAAGTAACAAAGCAACTATCCATGGCAATTCCAAGTGCATTATGCTGAATGTTCCCTTGAGGCCATTTCTGTGGCACTTCCTTGTTCATCCTTCCTTGCTGCTTTCAACAAATACAGAAAGCCTTGCTTAATTTCCTTGTAAGCAGTTCTTTCCCTCCTATTGAGGGAAAAGAACACAATATCTTTGTGGGTAAATTTAACTAGTTATATTACCGATTAGAATACATACTAAGACTGAAAGTAGAATTTGTTTCAGCCAGACTGAAACTGGGAACTCTTCCATTTTGGGGTAAAACACATTAGACTAAGGGCAGAAAAGGCATAATCTACTATGCTCCTATCAGCATGTGGACACTTTAAGATTTGTTCATTTCCCCACCTTTAGAAAAACACCACACACCAATCCACCTACTTGTGCTAGTTCTTGCTTCTCCAGCTTGCAGTTTGACACCTTAATTTTCAGACCCATTTTCCTCACCAAACTAGCATTTGCTGAAAATCATTCAGATTCTCAGCCAACAACTTGGCAGTGTCTGAATTAAAAATATATGCACCTTATTAATAATAATAATAATAGTAAAGTTGGAAGGGACCTTGAAGGTCATCTAGTCCAACCCCCTGCTCAGGCAGGAAACCCTATACCATTTCGGACAAATGGTTGTCCAGTCTCTTCTTAAAAACTTCCAGTGTTGGAGCATTCACCGCTTCTGGAGGCAGGTTGTTCCACTGGTTAATTGGTTCCAATCAACACACTTCTATCCTCACCAGAAGCATTCCTTCTACATTTATCTATAAATATACTGAACAACTAGAAGGCTATTATTATCCATCTTTATCTAGCTTCCTGCTTGTTGTTGATCCATTTTCAACATTTTGCTTTCCTCAGAGTTTCATGCACACTTTATTGCCATCATATTCCGTTCTTATTATAACCAGCAAACAATCTTCAGCTCTGTATTTCTGCACAAACTTCCATAATTTGAGTCTATTCATTTAGTCATATGCCTTCTATAAATCAAGCACACAATGAACTTTCTCACATTCAGACTGTTGGGCTAAACTGAATTACTCCTTAATTGGAAATAACATGAGCATCAGATTTTTCATGGCTTGTATTATACTGATCATGTTTCTCCATCAACCAGTTCCTGCTTTTATCCTGAAATCTCTACATCCCATCAAAATCTAAAATACATTTTGGGACATAGAACATTACTGGATAGAAGGAAAGCAAGGCAAGAAGTCTACTTGTGCATTACTGAATGTTTCTCCAAGGGGGGAAAAATAACTTTGCAATTTATTTTTGCGTATACAATATGAACAAGATTTTCAACTTTTTATTAAAATATTTGGATATTAAGATCGTTCGGGCCTTTTGGGGGGATGAAGGGGCGTTGTCTTACCTGAACGCCTTTTCTCAGCACGGAGATGGAGGATCCACCCATGGGTAGTAGACTGTATTCCTGCCCAATCAGATTAAGTCAGCCAAAGTTGCCACGCCCGTCCTGGACCCTAGATTCCAGTCTTGACGCGAGCGAAGCCATTGACTGACATAGGACGTACTGGCTCAGAAACTAAACTAT
>NW_015406804.1:0-2430 GCF_001527695.2 Protobothrops mucrosquamatus
GTGGGAAGGTAACATCATTCTGTGTACTTCTGGCGTATAGTCATGATGGCCACATGACCACAGAAATTTTCTGTGGACAATGCTGACTCCCTTGGCCAAGAAACGGAGATGAGCACCATATCCTAAAATCTTTACCTTTATTGAGAGGGTGGTTGGTGCAAAGCTATAGAAGGGCTCCGGATGAAGTGGATTACCTGGATCCTTTTCAGTCTGGATTCAGGCCAAGGGGATGATCACAGCACTGAAAGGCCTTAGTCGCACTTGTTGATGACCTTTGGAGGGTTTGGGATAGAAGCAGTGCAACATTCTGGCCCTCCTAGATCTTTCAACGGCTTTCAATACCATTGACTATGGTATTCTTCTGGACCAACTTTGGGGATTAGGAGTGGAAGGAACTGTGTTATGATGATTCTCCTCTTTCCTCCATGGCTAGTTACAATTGGTGTTAGTAGGAGAGAAGTTCAGCCTTAGACCTCTGCAATGTGGGGTGTCTCAGGGCTTGAGCCTCTAGTCGCTCCTTTTTGACATTTACATGAAACCATTAGGGGAAGTTGTCCATCTATATAGGGTCCAGGATCATTAGTATGCTGAAGATACTCAATTATATATCTCTACCCCTAGCCAGACAAATGATGTAGTGGCAGTGCTGGCCAAGTGCTTGGAGACTATAAGAGTCTGGATGGGAAGAAACCGGCTTTGAGGTAACCCTGGCAACACAGAGTGGATATGGCTTTTTTTTGCTCTCCAGGACCAGATGATTCTTTATCTTTGATTTTGGACAGGTGGTATTTACCCTGACTGAGTTGGTGCACTGGGGGATCCTGGACTCATAGCTCCTAAGGAACAGATGGCAGTCATGGCTAGGGAGGAGGGCCTTTGCACAGATTTGTGTGGTTTGCCAACTGCACACTTTCCTGGAATAGGAGACTTTGCTTAACGGTCACTCATGCCTTGATCACCTCCCATGTAGAGCATTGTGCTCCACATGGGATGCTCTTGAAGACCACCCAGAAACTTCAACTGGTCCACAATACAGCAGCAGCAGCAGCATACACAGTAATGGGGACCTCTAGGTTTACCCATGTAACACCTCTGTTGCATGAGCTGCACTGGCCTTCAGTTTCTTTCCAGATGCAGTTGAAGGTGCTGATAATTATCTTTAAAGGCCTATATGGCGCAGGGCAAGGTTTTATCTGTCGGACTGTCTTTCCCTAAGGATATTACCCATCCTATCAGCCAGATAGGGTGGGCACGCTCATAATCCCTTCCCCCAAACATTGTCATCTGATGGGAGCTAGGAAGCTCCCATGGCAGCCCCTTCCCTATGAAACACTCTTCCTCCTGAGGTTTGGCTTTTAGCCTTCTGTAAGACATTGAAGACCTCCCCACATATTGGTAGAAGACTAGATCATCACACATTAGAACTGATTTGGCCCCACATTTTTGTTGTTTTCATGTTTTAATCAGTTGAGCTTTATAAGCTTTAATATAATTTTATATGTCTTTTAATTTTTTATTGGGAACCACCCAGAGTTGGTTGAAAGATGGGTGGCTATATAAATGTTTTAAATAAATAAAATAAATCTTATAAAACCATAATAGAAAGAGAGAGAACACCAAATAAAGAAGGAAAAGAAAGAAAATCTCCAATTTAATTATGATACCATTCTACAATATTGGATGTGGTCTTATTTTCCTAAGGCACTCCGGCATTTATAAACCTATATTATGAGCAGAATACTGCACTGTCATAATTCCTGGATCTTAAATGTTGTTACTATAAAATTCCATAGGATAATAAGAAGCCGGTGCCTATTTGTATGAGGTGAGTCTTAAAAATGAAATATTCTGTTTTTATCTTCTAAAATAGTATCCTTTTTCCAAAAAAAAAAAAAAAGGGTGAATCATACACATACACATACACAACGCTAGGATGGGCCCAAACGATCAAGCATTATTTAATCAATTTAAGATCCATTATGATGTGAATGTACCAGGAGAACCCCTGGTTGCCAGACAATTTAAAGACACCAAGGCAAATAGGGCAGGTCTTTGTGTAAGACAGATGACTGTACGCTTGGACCTTTGTATCCTTAATGGCTCCACATGGGATGACTACCCAGCAGATTATACTTATCAGGGAGCAGGAAGAATATCCACAGTTGATTATTGGATAACATCATACGGCCTCCTGAAGTTCCTTCAGAAGATGGAGGTAGACTCGCGACTGAAAAGCGATCATAATCCACTAATCCTTACTTTTACATTACATCAGAAACTGCTAAGGGCTGGCTCAACCTATCTAACTAGGTTAGAGAACCAAAATACCCAGATAAAAATTAAATGGTCAGAGAAAAATGCAAAGGAAGTTACTGAATGGATGTTAGCCCCAGAAACCATAGAATTACATACATCTCTATCAAGGAATAA
>NW_015406805.1:0-2430 GCF_001527695.2 Protobothrops mucrosquamatus
ATCAACAAGTTGATTGACATATTTAAAAAGTGCTAGAAACACACTGCATATTTTTAAGGCAGAGATATTTTTAACATGTCTAAATTAAATCACCCACACTGTGTGTGACCATAACTGCTTTCCTTGAATTATAAAAGATATAAAAATAACTAGAAAAGATTGACAACTAAGCTCAGCAAACTAGCACCATGAAGATCGGACATACCTTGCATGGTGTGTTTTTAAAAAAGGATTTATTATTGAAGCATAAAGAAATGCACTGTCTCCAGTGATTATCAAATAAAAGTAACTCAGGAGTGCCAGTAATTTAGAATTGTAAACTTTGTGTTTAGAGACATCTGCAGTTATTTAGCAAAAAGTCATGACAACTCTAACAGTAATTCCTTTCATTTCATTAAAAAAAAAACCACTTTTATATTTTGTCCCAATCAACATTTCTAATTAAATTCTGAGCTTTTAGGCCTGCTGTGATGATTTTCTGCTATGCTGACTTTGATTATAAATAAGGCTTGGTTTGTGTGTGTGTGTGTGTTGCTAAAGTTCATCCCCACATTTTGTTAAGCCATATTAAACCATTTGGTTTTGGTTTAGCATATTGCATGATTACTATTTACTCAAAAAGCTATGACTAACCAAACCACAGATTATTACATCCTAGGAAACCCAGACAGTATGTGAGACATAAACGGCACCGATGAGGCAAACGTGTTTACCTCAGTTGATGTGGATTGCTCTTTGCTCTTCCTTATGCTATTTCATCCTTAATTCTGCAACAGTGACAGGCTGATTGACTTAAGTCAGCTGTCGGTTTTTAAAGGAAACTTACTTTGTTCTAGAAAATCAGCTATGTGGAAACAATTCTGATAGGACAAAGGCCAGAAGGAAATGAAATAGCCTTCACTACTACATCTCCACTGAATATCTTTGCTGGGGGGGAGGGAAAGAAGAGGAGGAACAAGAGGAGGAAGAATAGTAATCAGGAGATTTGTCACATTGCCATGTAACACCCTGGCCCTTTGGATTTCAAATGAACTATAAAGCATTGCAGAACATTTTATTAGTCTTCTCCCAAGTTTGGTTAATTTTCTTCTGTCTAAAAAAAAATCTTAAACATTTATTCAGCAAAAGATTATACATATTACTCATGACTCGGCAAAGAGACCAAGACATTGTGTATAGTCAAATTAATTTCATACCATTAATGCTCAAGAAAGATCATATCTGCTCTTTTATAAGAAGTCTGGTCTTTCTACTTAACCCTCTGCAGGCATAAACTTCTTTTTCCCCAAAAGAAGAGTGGAACGGAATGAGCAAGATGGCATCCTTTTGTACTTACTGCAGAGAAGGCCTCAACGAGAAATCAATTTATTAATAAAAAGGCAAACCTCCAAATTGTCCAAAACAGACAGTTTTGTTTTTTTTCATGAAATTATATTTTCTATGAAGACGTTTTTATTAAAGTTTGTGTTAAGGGTGAAATGGGAAGCCATGCTGTGAAAATGGATAGACTTCCATTGTACAATATTCACAAATGGCTATAAAAGGCTGACTCCCACATGAAGCTATCCTTTTTTTCTGCATAGGCTGAGATTAATGCCCAGGTATCATTCATTAGGATGATGAATGTATTTATTAGCTTTAAAACAAATGTCATCCAGAGGTACTTTATTGATACTTAAATAAAAAACTATAAATTTGTACTTAAAGGCTACTGCACAAACATACATGAAACAAAGTCTAGTTAAAAAGCAATAGCTAGACTTCTTAAAATAATAATAACAGCAAATGGCCATCTTTTTTAGGCAGCTTGAGCAAAAGAAAAACATCGATGTGAGTAGCAGTGAGGTATGCCTTAGGAATTATACTTTTGAATTATTGATTACAGAACTGCTTAAAACCAACAATACATTTAAAAACCCTCTCTTTTGAGCTCTTGTATGATGGGTAGTACCACAGACAATGAGTAATATCTTCCACATATTTGCCGTACGATAAACAGAGACATTTTTCTAGTGGTATATTAAAACACTGTCTTGCTTCAAGAAGAAAGAGCACGGTGTGAGATCTGGAAAAACTGTGATCAACTGATACTGTATATACGATTGAGAACAGAAAATCGGTTTAGATTTTTGCAGAAAGATCATTCATCCTCTTCTTCTCCAAACCATATATTAAATGGTTTGTTGCATTTAAACGAATAAGCATACCCTCAAAACTAACTTTAGACTTCTGGGGGGGGGGGTTTCCCCAAAGATGTACATTTCTTAGGGTACTGTAAAAGACAGATAGGGTAAACAGAGTCTACATTCCATGTGACATTAAGAAGATCTTCAAAGGCTGCAACACTAAACTGAACATCTGTAAAATAAATGACCATAATGTTTTGACTAGAAAACAAGTTGAAAACAAGAGAAAACAAATATATCACTT
>NW_015406806.1:0-2430 GCF_001527695.2 Protobothrops mucrosquamatus
CAAGGGAACGGGCTTCCATTGGCCACACTACAGAGGTGTGTGTGTGTGTGTAACCCCCGCTGCTCTCAAGGGAACGGGCTTCCATTGGCCACACTACAGAGCTGTGTGTGTGTGTGTGTGTGTGTGTGTGTGTAACCCCCGCTGCTCTCAAGGGAACGGGCTTCCATTGGCCACACTACAGAGTTCTGTGTGTGTGTGTGTGTGTGTGTGTGTGTGTGTGTGTGTGTGTGTGTGTGTGTGTGTAACCCCCGCTGCTCTCAAGGCAACGGGCTTCCCTTGGCCCCGAGGGTCCAATGGACCCTTAACGTAACCGGAGGGGCTTTGAGGCTGCTCCGCTGCGTTCGCTTAAGGACCCGCCGCTTCAAAGCAGGGAGAGCGCAGCGCGATCTTTGCCCGCGCCGGGCGCTCTTTCAGCCTTCGTTTACTCCTCCTGTTTTCGCAGGCGCCGGCCGGAGAACTTCAGGTGCCACCCTATTGTGCCTGGGGAGAAATCCTTACGCCACTCAAACGCCCCTCGCTCGGGTGGGTGGGTGGGAGAGCTCAATGCGCCGAAAGTAGTGCTTAGTCTGTCCTCCAGAATCAGGGGAGGTTTGTAAGGCCCCGTTTGCTTCTGCCCCAGGTTCTAAATAATTATTTAGATACGTTTCCGCTGCGATTACGTGTACATCTAAGCATGTAATGGTTAGCCCCCCCAGTGTGTGTGTGTGTGCGGGGGAGTGGGGAAGCTTTGTTTTTCCTTTAAGGTTCTTTAAATACAAGCCTTTCTTTCTTTCTTTCTTTCTTTCTTTCTTTCTTTCTTTCTTTCTTTCTTTCTTTCTTTCTTCTTTCTTTCTTTTTCTTTCTTCTTTCTTTTTTCTTTTCTTTCTTTTTTCCCCTTTTTAACTTTTCCTTTTTTTCTTTTGCCTTTCTCTTCTTCCCTTTTTTCTTCCTTCCTTCCTTCCTTCCTTCCTTCCTTCCTTCCTTCCTTCCTTCCTTCCTCACATTTATTTCCCTTTTCATTTTTTTCTTCTTTCTCTTCCTTCTTTATTTTCACTTTTTTTTCTTTTCCCTTTCCCTTCCTCCTTTTTTTTCCTCCCGTATCCTATTCCCCTCTACCTTTCTTCTCTTGTGTCAGGGAGGAGAAAATATGGCCCCGTTGTCTTTCTGAGGCAAGCCAGCAGACTTCGTCGCCGAAATGAACCCAGTCCGAGGCCTCCGAATACTCCTGGAAGAGTAGGAGCTTCACAGAGCAACTTTCTATTCCTTTACGTTGTCACTCGGAATTCCTACCTAAGACTATAAGCCCCACTAAATTCAGCGGGGGAAGGACTGCAGCCTGCTACAGCCAGTTCCATTGCCTGCTCCAGTTACAAGCAAGGCAGGCAATCCGAAGAACCGGTGGTAGACAACGACTTATTTTTAAACACTTTTGGCAAGTTTCTTGTAACTCCGACTTACTAGCCGTACACGCCGCGAAAATTCCTCCGCTCTTCTTCTCCGAACCGGGGACTGATTCGGTTAGCTGAGAAGGACCGAAAAACACTGCTCTTGATTCAGTTCGGGTTTTCGCCAGTTTTCTGAAGATGTTGCCTTTTTTTTTTAAAAAAGGGAAGTAAATTCGGTGGACAACAACGGGCTCCAAACAGATACGTTTTAGGACCGGCGCCTATAAAAGATAGAGCAGGAAGTGAGGGGGTCCTTGGTGCTCTCTGAGCTTGCTTGTTTTCTTGCAGACGTTTCATTACCCTAACTATGTAACATCATCAGTGCTAGTAAGGCGGTTTGCTGTCATTTTATATTTTAGTAGCTTGCTCAGTATTGGTAAGAGCAGGAAGTTCAACCATACTTCCAATCCTAAACGCGTTTCAAATAACACACAGTGCAACCGTATCTAGATTTATTCAAAAGGAAGTCCTCCCCGATTCAATGGAGCTTATTTTCTAGTAAATTGGATAGGACTGCAGCCTCGGGTCTTTGAGAGATATTTTCCTGTAGGCTGTATCCATAAGAATCCTCTACTAAAAAATAAATGTAATTGAATATAGACTTCAAACCAATATTCACACACCGAAGAGTAATCGTCCTTAAATTCCATGGGTTTTATAAAGTTTAGTGCAATTTACTTTCTTTTAAATGTATGTTAGAGTTACAGTCTAACAGCCGATCCTATCCAGATCGTCTCAGAAGTAAATAGATATTAGCTTGGCTAAATGAATTTCAGTGGCCCTTTCTTCCAAAATGCTCTATTTTCTTTTTTTTATCTATACCTTAGATCTCACTATAAATCAGCTTTATAAGGCGTCGTGTAATCTGCGTTTTTTTAAAAAAAAGCAAACGGCGAAATTATATGTTTGCGTTTAAAACACGTCGATTATTTTAAAATACGTTTAGAGTGGAACCCAGGACGAAACAGGGAAATGAACGCCTGCAGCTTGCCGGAGTTCCGGATGT
>NW_015406807.1:0-2430 GCF_001527695.2 Protobothrops mucrosquamatus
GATAAAAATTGCTGAATTATGGATGGAATGTAAATGAAATGCAAAATGAATCATCAGGAGGACCCACAAGACTAAATTAATTCTAAAATGGCCCAGATTTTTATCTCCTTAACTACAAGGGGCTATTTTTCACCTGTCTTAAAGAGGCCCATCCATATATTGACTTTTATGTAATAAATGATGGAACATCCTCTCTTCTGCCCCTGGTATATTGTACAAGTGTAGTATCATTTCTGAATATGAAGTTTTCATACTATTGGATTACAAGCAATTTACAGTTTAAAATCTGACCTGGAAAACAGCAGGAGAAAGGAGAAAGAATTGAATGCATTTTGACTAAATCAGTTTTAATTAGATTTAGTTCTGCTAGGATGACAGTCAGGATCCATTAAGCACCAATGGGCTCATGGACAACTGCTTTGGCAACAGACAACCTCTATACTTATCCTGACTACAATTTTTCAGATTCTGTTCACTTAAAAATATGAAACTACTTCTAAATATTCTAATAGGAGAGCTAATAATAGTCAGAGAATAATTGAACCAGTTTGTTTCTGGGTAAATGGATCTTTTGTAATTGGCTATACACAAGACTTCAGTGACAGCCATTTTGTTAGTGTCCACGATAAATGTTCTGTGCTACTCCCAAAGGGTTGCTTATTATTTCAATAAAAGGATGATATTAATAAATTAAAACATTCTGAATAAAAAAGTTGTAGGAAGGTGTTAAAGGAACTAAATAAATTGAGGGATAGAAAAGAATAAAGCCATTTATGTGTCTGTGTCTTTCAGTCTTTTTTTGATTCCTGGGGAGAAATCCCTGCAGCTTTAGAAGTGATTTACCATTGTCTTTTTAATTTGGCTGAAAGACAATGACTGGCCCAAAGTCATCCAGATGACTTTTGTGCTTTAAGATAGACTAGAATTCATGGTCTCCCATTTTCTAGCCTTGTGCCTTTACTATCACATCAAACTGGTTCTTATAAAGTCAGAGGGGGCTATAAACATAAGGATTGGGGCCAAGAGTTAGTAGTAAACACATTGTCTTACAAAACAGGTAGAAAGAGAAAAAAACAAAGGCATGAATCGCTAACTTAAAAAGAATATTGACTCAGTCTTCAGAGATAATCATGATCTGCATTTTTATCCACTCATCTTACTGAGATTTAATATTATATGAAAGAGTGGAAGGCCCTGACTTGCCTATTTACTCAACCAATACCTCCATTATAAGATCTTTTAGAAATCTCTGTTCCTTGTGAAAAGTTGAACAAAGAGGCAGTTGGTGCCTTTCTTAATTTACATCTCTATATTCTCACCATAAATCATCTGTGGAAAAATTTATATCAGAATATCCATGTCTGAAAATGCCCTTATTGGTACCAATCAAAATGTCAAAACACACTCATATACAAAATCTTTTAAATTGTCCAGAACGCCTCATCTGATGTTTTTTGAAAACACGAATGGCCTTCCTGGCTCAAACTGAGTAGGAACTAACCAGATATTCAACACCGTATGACTAGAGTCTCTATTTTATATCAGAATGAGCCATTAGATGTAATTTATTACATAATGTCCTCATGGTGTGGCCACTTCATATACTCCCAGTAGTTTAAATCTGGCACTTCTATTTCCTGTTCTTCCATTGGCTTAATTAACAACTTTATGCTTCTCCTACTTGGTTCTAAGTGGCAGGTGGTAATTTACAGAAATAGCAGCCTTTTTTTATCCCATCATGTTTTTGGAAGGATGATACATCAGGGTGTAGAATCCTGCAAAAGTTTCTGTTTACTGGAATGTGGAATAATTTTGGATGCTCTTGCTGCTGCTTTCCAGTCTTAAAAAACACAATTAAGAAAGATGAAGAAAAAGAGGAGAATGTAGAACAAAGTGAAGATTCTGCTCACAGATAGGTTCCTTCTGAAACTTTAAAGATTTTACCAACTCCCAGATTTCAGAAGAAACTTTCCTACTTTTCCAAACTGATTCCAAACTGATAACAACAATAGGCATATAGAATGCCAAAATAAACTAGATACAAATATCAGCCTTGCTAACTCTAAATGTGTTCGGCTTCTTTTTAAAACCAATGAACATCTTTCCTCTCCCAGTTGTTCTGGGAAAGTACTTCAAAATCTATAATAAAATCAATAGTATCCCATTAGAGCTAATGCTGGTAAGCCATTTTATTCAGATGGCTCTCTTTGGTCCTCACAGAAGGTAACTAAAAGTTTCAACATATTCCAATCTTCCTTTGTACCGGTAGCTTCCATAGAAAGGAAGTTTGTAAAAGTTATTCCTGCCTTCAAATGCTCATGCTATGCAATAACCTGTTAGAAGCAGTACCTGTTTAATACCTCATTAATTTAGTAACTGTAAACACCATGGCACACTCAGTATGATCTGCAAATATAAAGGTAAAAACAA
>NW_015406808.1:0-2430 GCF_001527695.2 Protobothrops mucrosquamatus
GTTACATCACACTTTTCTCAAGATCTGCTTTCCTGTCCCGGAACAGATATGCAAAATCTGCAAAGTTCTGCTTATCATTACTTGCTACTCCAACATTCAATACTATGAGTTATCAGATAACACATGTGACAGTTTCTGCTTGATATGTCAAATTTTGGACATAATCTGCAAACTGTAGTATGGGTGGAGCCTACTCTTCTTCATCTGCTGAAGTACAATTAGCTTTAACAGGACTTAAAATGCATCACATTTTCTCTGCAGCTTCTTCTGCTTTGCCATCATTGGTCCCTCTAGCCATCAATAATGTGAGATATTAGTCTTCTTCTCACCAACTTTGAAGATTTGGACAAATAGGTAAGACCTTTGGAAGAACTAATCTAATTTAGGCATATGCAAATGCAAAAATATTTGTCTCCTAAACGAGTAATTTCTGCACCTGATTTTTCATATCAATTTTTGGGTGATATTTATAGGTTGAGAGTTATCTAAAACTCAAATACTTTTTCCTCTAATGCTGGCCATCAAAATGCAAGTTAAATTATCCAAAACTCCATTTTTTAAGGATCCTGATATAAAAATGAGAGTTTCTTCAAAATTTATCCTTTTAGCTCACTCAAACTTATTTTTTCTTTTTGTCATTCTATGTTTGTGATAGGTAAACAACTCTTCTTCCAGTAGTTCTGCAGCTGCCAGCCCTGGTTGCTCAGCCAACCCTGTAGAATCCTGTAGCTCCCTTGACACCAGATGTCTAGGAATTCCAGCACCCAGCTTGGCTTTTGTTGACCCGGGTGACAACTACTTTGGTATGGGTTTGTGTAAATTACAGAAACCCCTTTCCTCATTGTTTCCTAATGCAGTCAGCCAGATGTTTAGACTTGATTTGGTATTTTGGACCATTTATCGAGTCCTTCTCAAGGACCTGGGATAGACAGATGTTGATGTTTGATGGTGTTAAAGGTATCATTGCAGGATGTAAGCTGTTCTAAGTAAAGCTGCCTGTTGCAACTGACTGATGGGGAATTTGTCAGTGCCAATGGTGTTTAAGTTCCAGTTGTTTTGGAACTGAACCCAAAGTGTCTATTGCTATTGATGTTACCTTTGCTTTCTTTTGCCACAGCTGTTCAATTGCTGTTTGCAGGTCTTTGTGCAACCTTTTTGCAGCAGCTAACCTGGCGACCCATTGTTCCTTCTGCTTCTTTGCAGAGGTAGCACTTGCTATTTGTTGTTGTCTTCTCAGTTCTTGATTTGCAGACATTTTTTTATGGCTTGATCTTGTGCAGTCAGAATTAGTGCCTCTGGCTAATATTGAGGATGATGTTATCCCTTCACTTGTGTCCAAGTTTTGGCAATTCTATGGGCCAGGTCTCTCCACCTCTTCTGATTGTGCACTACTTCTTTGGGTTTTTCTATGCTCTGGCTGGTGTCAGCTTTGATGGCATCCATCCATTGCAACCGGTCTGTGCTATCTTTAAACATTGATCCACTGTTCCTTCAGCTTCCATGGTAAAGGCAGCATTTGCTGTCTCTTGTTGACTTCTCAATTCTGCCTTTGCGAGCATTTATTCCTAAGGCTTGATTTCATGCAGCCAGAATTAATCTTTCTATCACTTTCCTCAAATTTCCTGCTCTTAGCCACTGCAGGTCTTGTTATTATCTGCTTTGCCTACTATTTTTTTTAATGTACCGACCATTTAGTGCTTTTGTTGCCCTGCCTCTTTTCTGTTCTTCATTTTTTTTAAACAAATTTTATTAAATGTACATTTTAAAAACAAAAATGGACATGATTCAACTTCCCTGGCTTCAATGGTGCTATTAGTATTACCTTATGTTACAGAAAGAAAAACAGAAACTTAAAATACATTCTATAAGAGGACAGAGTATAACAAACTGTGCGTATAACATCTGTAAATGTTTTGATAAACCATCTTTCAATCGTCAACGTTGTGTTTACATATCTTTCAGTTGTGTCCTAATATAGGTACTAATAAGAAGTCCTTATGATATCAACTAGTCAATCAATAATCATCTCAGCGATCCTCCTTATCTCTAACCAATCGTACAAATTTTTCCAAATTTCATAATACTCTGTTTTAGTTTTATTTTTAATCTCTAGAGTTAACCTGTCCATTTCGGTGCAGGATAAATTTTTATTTATTATTTCTTCCTCAGTGGGGGTTTCCTTTCCTTTCCATTTTTGGGCGTATGCCAATCTTGCTGCTGTTAAAATAGTGTATGCAATAGTAAGTAAAAAGATGCTTTGCTGAGTTTATCATTAATAATCCCTAATAAGAAGATTTCTGGTTTTAAATCAATTTTTTGTAATAGTATTTCTTCCAGCCAATTTTTTATCCGATTCCAAAAATTTTGTGCCTTTGAACATTCCCACCACATGTGATAGTAAGTCCCTGGAAGCCTTCTACATTTCCAGCA
>NW_015406809.1:0-2429 GCF_001527695.2 Protobothrops mucrosquamatus
TAATGAGCTTGCTTCCTATGTTAGAAGCTGCTCTTCGTAATCTTAATATCTTTTCTAGGTTGCACATATTCATCATGGCCTTGATCGCTGTGCATCTTTGTTAAGAGACATTCTTCAGAATGAGTCCCAAGGTAACAACCCTTTTCTTTACTTGAATATAAAATTCATATCCTTGACAGCTTTCCTTGTGGCTTAAATGGTATTGTTTCAAATGATACTAGGAATGGCAAGCAGCTCTCAAAAAGCAGTGAAAACAACTACTTTCAGAGCAGCTTCCAGACCTTTGCTGAGTAAAATGGGCGGTGCTAAAAAGAGAGGTGCAAAGAAAAAAACTCTTTCAGCAAATGTGCAAAAAGAAACAGGTATGTACTTTTTCTTCAAGTTTAATTTTTTTTAACCATGCATTTATCTATTCATTCATTCATTCATTCATTCATTCATTCATCATTCTGCTTCAATTACATAATAGTTATAGGATGTAATTTTTGCCTCCAAAACCTAAACATCTGATTTTGTCTATAGATAACATACCATTGAAAATATTTAATAGATTTTTTTTATAATTTGTTTCATGACTGTGTGCCTTCAGCCTCCAACTGAATATGTTTTGTATTTATCGGAAGGGGTTAAGCCAGAGTGTTAAGCTAGATGTAAAATCACTGTATAACAGTCATAATTCTCAGTTTATGTTTTACCAAAAATAATGGTGGTTTGTGCTTAAGAATATAGCTAATTATGTTATATGAGTATGTTAGTTCAAGCTTTTTTACTATAGCTATAAATCCATAGCTATATTTATAAAAAAAACATGCAACAACAGGATTCTCAAACCCAAACAATTAGTTCTGCATCTGGATAATATTAAAGGTATTAAACTAAATATTTTCCATTCTGTTTTTTGCAGCATCTGAGTTAAATAGAAAGGTAGTTTCAGGTAATGAAACTGCTGCTGAAAAAGATGTAACTCCTCTAAGTACCAAACAAGCCTTTGTTGTTAAATCGATTCATGGACCTTGCACTCAGCATTCTCCTGTAATGCACCAGAAATTGTATGAGCGTGCACAGTCCCAAATGCCTCTGTTAAATATCCACCCTCCAGTGAAATCCAGTGATATTCCTGATGTACCACTTTCCATCATTCCTGAAGAGGGTAGGTGGGGAAGCAGTTTGACTGTTGTTATACACTGTGTTCATTTGTTCAGGTTAATCTTAGTGTTGTTAACTATTTGGTACTTTGTCCTCTTAACAGCATATCAACCCGTTACAGCATTCAACAGTCATTTGCCTACCTCCACACCAGCACTATCCCCACAACAAGCAGTTAGTCCTTCTGTTGTTCACCCTGTAAGTAGTACCCTCCATCTGCTGGAAGTAAATTGACAAATTTGTATTTCCCTGTTTTATCCTAAACATATTGCTAAGAGCAAAATTTTAAAATAGAACTATTGTAAAGCAATGCACACTAGTCATGACTGAACTTGTGATTGAATTTGGGGTGGATAAAGAAAAAGGCACTTGAACTTCAGTTCCTCTGGGCTTTCATCTGCAAGTTGAACAGATACTGTATCTTCAGACCCTTCAGATGAGAGGTAACAGGGATAAATTTTATTTTTGATTCAACATGTAGTCTTAAGCAGGAATCCAGCCGTTTCTGATATCCAAGTTGTTTTGAGGCCCTTTGTATTTGTTCCTGAATGTTTGGTTTCCCCCCAGTTTGTCTGAATTATGCAGCTTCTCAGATATGTGCAAACTGAATTTGCTGGTTACCTCTTCTAAAATTTCTCTTGCCTCTTTGGGCAAGAAGAATTACAACAAAATCTCTTCTGATTACTAAAATTGAAGGAAATGGGGGAGAGGTAGCAAAACTGTTTTAAAAATAGAAACACTTGCATGTTGCTACCTTCTCTATTCCATGTCTTCTGTTTTTTCCTTCGAGACAAAAATCAAGTCATTGTTATTTTCTTTGTTGTACGCAAGAGTAAAAGATAATGTGCTATTGTAGAAGAACCAGCTTTTTTCAAAGTTCTCTTTAATTTGCAATAAATGAAATTCCCATATATATTTGCTATTTCTACTGTTGAATATTACCAAGTTTAATTAGTTGCTAAAGAAGACTGTCTCCTGGCATGCATTATTTTCTGGGTATTGGACAGTTGTCAAATTGTTTAATACCAACTGCTCATGCAATAGGTGCTTAAAATGTTGAAAACCTTACACTCCAGTCCATCCAGGCATCGGACCTGGATACCTTCGAGACCGCCTTCTGCCGCAGATCACCTCCCATCGACCAGTACGCTCCCACAGGGTGGGTCTCCTCAGGGTGCCGTCAGCCAGGCAGTGCCGGCTGGCGACCCCGAGGGGGAGGGCCTTCTCTGTGGGAGCTCCCACCCTCTGGAATGAACTGCCCCCAGAGATCAGGGTTATCCCTG
>NW_015406810.1:0-2429 GCF_001527695.2 Protobothrops mucrosquamatus
ATCCAATCTAACAAATCCTCGGGTTACGAATGTAATTGGTAGGCTCTATTACCTTCGTAACTCGAGGATTACCTTTATTACATTTCACTAGCAACCTTTAGGAACATCTACTCACTACAGTTAGATTTATCATATGTAAGTTAACGTAAGAGTTAACATATGTAAAATTGTCATAGAAGAATGGAAGACAGCCTTTTGGCCCAGGACCTACACAGGTTTAGTTAAGAGATGTGACTTCATAAGCCAAACTATATAGTCTTGTGCTGAAATTAGCTGCATGGGAATACGTATCTAATCAAGCAAACTACTACAAGTAGGCTGATTGTAGATCTGCAAACATCCTGCCAAAAATTTGCTAAATTAATTGAAATACATCTCTCAAATTTCCTCTGGAGCATCTTTACATTTTCTGAGTCTTGCTGAGATGAAATTATGGATGTGTAGATCTTCCCATGAGAAATGTACTAATTATGGAAGTAGTAAAGTAAGTGAAATGAGGCTTTAAGTACCCTACTGTTGACCCTCTGAAGCCTTCTTTAAATTTAAATCCTGCAATTTCCTCACAGGATGACACCAATTTTCAAGCTTTATTTTCACATTCTTAATCTAAAGTCACTTTAAAATTTCTCTCAAGGTAAAGTTTAGTGTCTGTCCTAACTCTAAAATCTCTCTATATATTTTTTTCTAGCAGAGTAACTGCTTTGTTGGGTCCACAAATCATTCTAGAGTGCAAAAAAGGGCTTTAGAGTAGTTCAAACATGTGGGTAAAAAAGCACCTTGGGGACAATTCTTATAGGAAGAAATTTCCAGTAATGAAGAACGTTTAGCTATTTCAGAATTATGAACAGAAGGTAACTAATGTCATTTGGTTCAGAAGTTTTGGTTTTTTTAATTAGTTTTATTCATTTATAACATAAAATGTGAAAATACAAAAGCAAATAGTAGGGGACAACAGTAGAAAAAGGGAAAACAAAAAAGGTGTGAAGAAACGGAGGGGAAGAAACAAAAGGCATGGGAATAGGATTCGTATATTAATGCAGAAAATTCTTAAACCAGAAACTTTCCTTCTGGGCCTAATGGAAAGAGAACTGGAAAACAAAATTGGAACTCTGATTTTATATATGGTGATGGCAGCAAGTGGAAGGATGCCTCAATTCCCACTATGGACGAAGGGTTCCAAAAGCTGATGGAATTAGCAGAGATGGCCAAATTGACTGTGCTGATAGAAGAAAAGAACATAAGTACTTTTGTTTCTAATTGGAAACCGTTTCTGGACTTTGTGCTTGAGGTGGAAAAAAATGACACTATGATTTTGGGTTTTACTGATTAGACTGATTTGCCGATACAGAAATGGCTAGTTCATACTACTATAGAAACGTAAAAAGTTGAGAGTGGATTTTAATGTCTGATTTTACTGCAACAGAGAGAGTCGGAAGTCAATGCCTTTTGTTGGTTCAGAAGATTTGTTGTGTGCTTTGATTTTGTTTCGTTTTTCCTCAAGAGGAAAGCGAAAGTAGATCTGCCTCAGTTTTCCTTCTTAAAATAAACAAGGCCTCCACTCTGCTATGTGATCTACCTTCGCTTTTCCCTTGAGGACAACAAAACAAAATCAAAACAAACAACAACACTTCTGAAATAGCTAAACATTCTTCTTTACTGGAAACGCCTTCCTAGAAGAATTGTCCCAAAGGTACTTTTTACAAAAGGCAACTGAACTTTCTTTGTTTTTGCTCAATGATGTTTCGCTTTTCATGAAGAAGCTTCTTCAATTCGAGGGAAAACTTAAGGACAGGCAAACTTTACAACTACAAGGTATTGACTTGACATGGTGGTCCTATTTGCAAATTCAAACAAGATACGAAAAAGATATAAAATCGACAGGTTTTTACAAAGAACAGACCCCATTAGATAAAATTTTGTTAAAAACAGATGAGAATTTGATTAGAAAACTCTATAAATTTCTTTTAAGATGGAAGAAGAACAAGTGAAAGAAACAATGATAGTATGGGCAAAGAACTTTGGACATTCTATAGATTCTGGAAGATTGGCAAAAACTTTGGGATAAAAATATTAAGCTTACAAAAGCGGTAGCATATAAAGAAAACTTATATAAGATGTTTTATAGATGGCTTATGACACCAGTTCGCTTAGCGAAAATGTTTAAAAATGTTTCGGATATCTGCTGGAAATGTAAACAACAGCCAGGCACTTATTACCATGCCTGGTGGACATGCCCTATCGCTAAGAAATATTGGTCTAAGATCCATAGATGGTTGGAAAAGATGATGAAACTACAGATAGAATTTAAACCGGAATTGTTTTTGTTAGGAATATTAAGACCTAATTATGGTAAAGAGAATGACTACTTGATATTGCATGTTTTAACTGCTGCAAGGATAGTATTTGCCCAATTTTGGAAAAATGAGAAT
>NW_015406811.1:0-2429 GCF_001527695.2 Protobothrops mucrosquamatus
CCCATTGACTCATCAGCCCTACTGTATCTTCCTACCATCTTCCCTCAGCTGCCACTGCTGATGCTTATCTGCATATATCCCATTAGCCACTCCATCTCCCCAATGCCTTTCTTCTTCTCCTACTTCCTTAGGCCTCCATCCAAATTGCTATACGGTATTACGTATTTCAGCAACCTATCTCCCACTTCCCGGTATCTTAACCTTTCTATCTCCTTTTCTTCCTCTCAGATGCCAATATCCCTGGCTCCCTATACACATGCCACTTCAACCAAAATATCCCTACTATGCATGAATAAAACAACCTCATTTCACTCCATTCTTGGATCAAAATGACCAAAACGTGTGTTTTGATTTGAACCCCAAACCTCCCATGAATGCACAGAACATTTTGATTATCCCTGGGCTACCATGCTGGTAAGGATTAAGTCCCCTAACAACCTGAAAATCTAGATTCACACATCTCATTTATTGAAAGAAAAATGGGATTAGATTACAAAATCTTGAAAATAGGAGATGTGTGTTTTTTAGCCCAGGGCCCCCCAATCCCCGGTCCGTGGACCAGTACTGGGCCGCAGCATGCCAGCAACCAGTCCGCACAAACAAGGATGCAGGCAGCACACAAAACCACGCCCCCTCCGGTCCAAGGAAAAACCTCTCTCCACAGAACCGGTCCCTGGTGCCCAAAAGGTTGGGGACTTCTGCTTTAGCCTCTCTTTTATCAGTTCAAGCATAAAAGCAGGCTCATCCTTGATGCCTTTGACCTTTTCACCCCGCCTTTGATCTAAGGGCTAGGACACAACTTTAACACCCGTCTATTCTTATTTATTTATAATTTAAATTAAATTAATTTAAATCTCCACCTATCAACAATTTCCACTGCTTCCATTTGCCAACAATTCTGATCTATTCTGATTCTGCAATGTTTTGCAAATATTCTCATTCCCAAGCTCAGACAATCCATTACACTGAGTAGAAGAGTAAGACAGAACCACAGCCGGTCTTAATCTATGGACAAGGGGAAAGACGGTGAGAGTATTAACATTTGCACAATGGTAAAAATTAAAAACAAAAACAATTAAAAAAAATAGGGTCTTCAGAGCTTGGATGGAATAGTTTCCTTAGGTTGCAATCTTAGGATAATAAGGAAGAGCTGAGATTGATATTGTGAGGATGCACGTATGGGTGTTATGTGTGTAAGAAAGTAATTCCTGGAAGCAAAGAAATAGGGATACTCCATGACTTTTGATCAGGAAAGATCAGGAAATATGGGCCTGTTCGCTCTCTGAGAGAAACTGAAAGAAATTACAGGGCTAAAAAATAATCCTTTGTTAACCACTCCAGTTAACTTTAACAGGACAAACTGTCCAGGCCAGCAAAAAAAAAATAAAAAATGACCTACTCGAGCTTACATTCTACCTTACCATAATTATAAACATGTATATGTTTGTTACCTGTTGTCGTTTCTTTTTGCTTCGTTGAAAAATGCCAAAGAATCCTTTCTCCTTCAAATTCTCAGAATTTTGGGCGTTCTGAAAAGAGTCTTAAAAAAAAAAGTACCTTCATGTCACAACTTCTAACTCCTATTCATATTTTCTTCACTGAGCCTCTCCTCTTTCTATTATATAATAGACCTTTGAAAAGCAGTGTGTTACTCAATAGCATCAATGGGAAACTATTTCATTTATTTATTATCTATACAGATAATAAATCTTGAACAGGACATTTAGTCTGACACATTCTCTGCAGTTTTAGATTCAAACTATTATCTGTATCAAAGCAAGATGTAATCTGCATATCTTTTTCTGGTTAATATATAAAATAAAAGCTGCTTAAAACTCAAAAGTTGATTCTTTCTATGCATAATTCTCAAAGAATTGTCCTTAGCAAGATTTATTGCAAAGAAATGAATGGGGTTATATGAATCTGAGCAAATTAATTAGTTTGCATTTAAAAACAGACATGATCTCAGAACAATTGAACTATATCTTTCAAAGATCCTGGAGCAATGGGAAACTACCAGAGGACTGGAAAAAAACTGATGTAATTTCCATCTTCAAAAAAGGAAAAAAAATAGATCCAGGGAAACTATAGACCTATCAACTTGACCTCAATACCTGGGAAGATTCTGGAAAAGACAATCAAGCAACGAATCAGTGAACACCTAGAACTGAGGAGAAATTTCCTGACAGTTAGAAGGGGCGTTGGTCTTACCTGAACGCCTTTTCTCAGTACGGAGACGGAGACTCCACCAATGGGTTTTCTTTGTCTGCCTGCTCTTGAGACCAAGTATCCAAAACTTGTCACGCCCCCTCCTGCTGGTAATTCAGTCTTAACGAGGGCGAAGCGTTTGAAGATTGACGAGGCGTTGGCTCTCAGCACCCTAACACAAATGGTCTAGCTGACCCTAGGGTGGGTGGGGAGTCTCCGTC
>NW_015406812.1:0-2428 GCF_001527695.2 Protobothrops mucrosquamatus
AGCTTACCTCCGAGCCCTCTGAAGATAACTTTCATAAATGTGAAAAAGCCATCATTTACTCAGGTACAATATGAATGGATTACGATGATCTTTAATCACTGGTTGTAGTGAAGAGAATTTTCCCAGAAAATTATATAGGTAGCCAGAAGCAATCCATTTACGTCTAAATTGGAACATCTTGAGACTGCCCATATATTCTTTCTCAGAAAGGATTTCAAAAAGCATGCAGCGAGAATTATCACCCAGATAATGGAATGTATATTCTTAATACATATTTGGAAAGGTTAAAGACTACATTAAGTTACAAATTCCTTTGGAGTATATTCTGCCATTTTTACCGTTCCCCAGCTAATATGCTACAGCTTTGAGCCATTTTTTTTTTAAAAAAATCAAGGTATAACATGATTATTAAACTTTTAATCCTCTTTGCACCCATGGAAGTTCATGCACATTTATTATTATTGGAGGGAGGGTGTCATAGTTATTTGGGATTTTATTTACTTGGGGTTTTTTTTAATGCCACATTTATTATTAACAACTCGAGGTGGTGAACGTCCATCCTCTTCCTTCCTTCCTTCTGATTTTCCCCACAACGATGCTGTGCAGTGAGATGGGTTGAGAGAGCCCAAAGCCAACTTTCATGGCTAAGGCAGGACTAGAACTCCTGGTGATTGGCCCAAAGTCACCCAGCTGGTTTTGATACTTAAGGTGGGACTAGAACTCACAGTCTGCTGGTGATTGAGCCAAAGTCATCCAGCCAGCTTTCATGGCTATGGTAGGACTAGAACTCAGTCTTCTGGTGATTGACTCAAAGTCACCCAGCTTGTTTTGATGCTTAAAGTGGGACTAGAACGCACAGTCTGCTGGTGATTGAGCCAAAGTCACCCAGCCAGCTTTCATGGCTAAGGCGGGACTAGAACTCACAATCTTCTGGTGCTTGGCCCATAGTCACCCAGCTGGTTTGGAGGCTTAAGGTAGGACTAGAACTCACAGTCTCCTGGTTTGTAGCCTGATCCTTTAACCACTAGACCAGGGGTAGGCATGCTCAGGAATGCTGGGAGTTGAAGTCCACGAGTCATAAAAGAGCCAAGGTTGCCTACCCCTGCACTAGACCAAATTGACTCTCAGATTGGAACCTGCACTCATTTACCGCATTCCAAGGTGAGCCGTCTCGTGAAGAACTGTCCACATTTCACCAATCATTTGGATGATGTTTTTTTTTTTGAATCTCACATGAATGTAGCAGTTGTCTACTATTCATTAAAGCAGCCTGACTCTTTTTAGGCTTTTGTGTGCCTCTGCAAAGTGCCACTGTTTTAAGCGTCTCATTAATTTTAATGAGGAATCCTTCATTCTTGTTTCAAATATTGCCCCTTCGCTGCTTGCTATTTGTTTTCATGTCTAGTAAAGAACATTTTCTGGGATTAAATAATGGGAAATAAAATTGAGAAGGAAGGACAGGATCAAAAGACTGAAATATCCTTGGAAGATCAGAGTTATTTAAGCCTATTTTTTTAAAAAAAAGCATTTGTTCCTATCAGTACTAGTTATAAAACCCAACTCAGTGACATTGAATTAATTAACTATGAAAATGCAGGGCTGGCAAATCATATAAGGAATAACACGTTGTAGACATATGAAAATTAAAACGCTATGTTGATGCTTTCCTAGTAAGACAGTTAATTAAAACTACCAGGAATTGAAGACATACTCAGTTAATATTAACTGAACTGTTACTTAATTCGTTCTAATCCCCCATGAAGTTAAGAAACATATAGGCATTGTCATAAATGTATACTTAAAACCGTCTTTAGAAGATTGGAAAAATAGGGATAATCATTGGGTGCTAATCTGTCTTCTCCCATTGCTTCATCATCCTCTTTTAAACCATAAGGGAAATAATGTTCAATGCAGTCAGACAGATAAAAGAGGATTTCGAAGGATTCTGATCATGAAAGCCCTGTTAATGGTGAATAAATTTTGCATAATTAATAGTCCCAAGTTCCAGCTACAGTAGGCTGCAAATAAGGAAATTTCCATCACTCACTTAAGTCAGTGTTTCCGATAGTGGTGAATATCTGTAGGATGAGGGCAGAGATTCGTTCTCCAAGCTTGTGGGTTGATTTCCGAATGTCTTGTTACCAGGCTAGGTAACATCTTCAGCACAATTTAGGAGATGTCGCTGTTCTTCTGCTTCTAAGGGCTTTGTGTGGTCAGTAGGTCTTGAGATGGGGAGGTCACATAGGTGAAAGTCTTGTGACGGGTCCTGTGAGGGGTCAGGTGTGGGTCATGTCACGTGAGGGTCTTGTGATGGGTCTTGTGAGGGGTCAGGTGAAGGTCATGTCAGGTGAGAGTCTTCTGATGGGTCCTGTGAGGGGTCAGGTGTGAGTCATGTCAGGTGAGGGTCTTGTGATGGGTCTTGTGAGGG
>NW_015406812.1:10716-12653 GCF_001527695.2 Protobothrops mucrosquamatus
TTCTCGCCTACATCGCCCATATAGGACGACTCGGGAACTCAACTCCTACCCCGGGCAGCTCACCTATCCCCTTATGCCCAGGGGAAAGGTATCAAGCCGTTTGACAGCTGATGCTGGCTGTCAAACCGGCTTTTACGCAAAACAGGCGGGAGGCAGCAAACAGCTGCGACCAGCGAAATCGCCTGCCACCGGAAGTCCCAACAATGTGCATTTCTTCTACCAGTTTTCATACAATCTGACAAGTGCAACTTTGCTTCCTTTTTCTGGAATAGAATAGAATAGAGCTGGAAGGGACTTTGGAGGTCTTCTAGTCCAGCCCCCCAGCTTAAGCAGGAAAACCTATACCATCTCAGACAGTGACTCTTCTTAAAAATCTCCAGTGATGGAGAACCCACGATTTCTGGGGGTAAGCTGTTCCACTGGTTGATTGTCCTCACTGTCAGGAAGTTTCTCCTTTCTTCCAGGTTGCTTCTCTCCTTGATCAGTTTCCAACCATTGTTTCTTGTCCTTCCCTCTGGTGCTCTGGTTAACAACCTGGCCCCTTCTGCCTTGTGACAGCCCCTCAGATACTGAAATACTGCTATCATGTCTCCCTTATTTCTTCTTTTCTTTAGACTAGCCAAACCCAAGTCCTGTAGTCATTCTTTGTTTGTTTTAGCCTCCAGGCCGTTGATCATTTTAGTTGTTCTGAATTTTTTTTCCAAACTCTCAACATCTTTTTTGTGATATGGTGACCAGAATTGGCTGCAGTATTCCAGGTGTGGTCTTACTAGGGCCTTGTAAAGCGGTACTAGTACTTCATGTGATCTTGATTCTATGCCTCTGTTTATACAACCCAGGATTGTATTAGCTTTTTTGGTTGCTGCTGCAAAGAGGATGGCATTTTGGAGAAATTCTCAAGTATAATAAATGTGGTCTTCTTGAACTAATTTCATTATAGATGGCCAATGAGTATATGCATGGCAGTCCAAGCACAGGAAAAGTGACATCATGCGGGTTATTTAATTTGCATCATTTGTGTGATGACCATATGAAAAATGAGCAGCCAGGGAGTTATAGGTTATACTCAACTTATGAGTAATGAGAAAATGTAGAGTTCTCCAAGAGTCTCAATGATAAAGTAAGTTTAAAACCACCAAGCGAAACTCAGTACTGTAATAGAAGCATATTTTGTAGAAGTTTCAAGAATTTAGCCTCTTATCTGCGTAGCATGAAACAGGATTTCAACCCAGAAAGCAAGATCTATGGGTGGATTTTCTCCCATCAGCTCTCTGGACAGGTGCTTTTTTTTTTTTTGCATGTTTGCTGATTGCACATTATAGCAGGGGATCACATTAGTGCCACTTGCAAGAACAGCTCTTAAGATTAATTCAGAACTCACAAGGATATAGCAAGGGTCTCGCACTGCAGAAATATCGTAGCTGTCTAAATACGCAGATAGCTTTTAGTATTGCAGTCCAATCGTGAATAAGTCCTCGGATTTTAAGCTCTGTGCTTTATATGGTTCTAAATGGATCTTGGACTTTTCAGAGCTCAAACATTTGGATGGCAGCTAGTAGAATCTTCACAATCAGCCTCTTTGTCTAACATTATTGCTGTTAGCCAGCATGGAGCAGGTGGCTTGTAGACTATCTAGGAGAAGCTTAATTCCGCCCTTGCTAGC
Source organism: Protobothrops mucrosquamatus (assembly GCF_001527695.2). Taxonomy (NCBI): domain Eukaryota; kingdom Metazoa; phylum Chordata; class Lepidosauria; order Squamata; family Viperidae; genus Protobothrops; species Protobothrops mucrosquamatus. The sequence goes on from NW_015406812.1 coordinate 12,380, forward strand.
TTGTCCCCACAGGCATTTATTTCCGGAAGAGTACAAACCAAGGAGGCAGGCAACCCACACACTGCTTCTCAGGGGCAGCCTTGCCATCTGTGATTCTTATTTCCAGGTACAGAAAGACATCTAGATCCCATCAGCTGCAGGTAGCTGTCTGAGTTGGCAGGCATTACCAACCTGAGCACAGTAAGATGGGATCATTGCTTACGTGACTTAACCATGATTTATTGAATAAGTCAAATTAGTTAGGTTGCATATAACAAATAACTTCTAATTCAGC
>NW_015406813.1:0-2428 GCF_001527695.2 Protobothrops mucrosquamatus
GGGGGGGGAACCAGATTCATTTAACGACGGGGTGACAAACTTAACAGCCGAGGTGGTTCACTCTCACTACTGCGTCAACAAAGCTCGTAAAATGGGGCCAAACTCACTTCACTTAAATGTTTCACTTAGCACAGGGGTCTTCAAACCCGGCCCTTTTATGACTCGTGGACTTCAACTCCCAGAATTCCTCAGCCAGGCACTGGGAGTTGAAGTCCACAAGTCATAAAAGGGCCGGGTTTGAAGACCCCTGACTTAGCAACATACATTTTGGCCTCGATTGTGTTCATAATTTGAGGACGACCCCTGTTCTGTTATTTTTCAAAACCTACTAATAACATTGAACCCTTTTAAAACCATTATTCTATTCTATTCTGTTCTATTCTATTCTATTCTTTCTTCATTATTCTATTCTATTCTTTCTTCATTATTCTGTTCTATTCTTTCTTCATTATTCTATTCTATTCTGTTCTATTCTTTCTTCATTATTCTATTCTATTCTTTCTTCATTATTCTGTTCTATTCTTTCTTCATTATTCTATTCTATTCTATTCTATTCTTTCTTCATTATTCTATTCTATTCTTTCTTCATTATTCTGTTCTATTCTTTCTTCATTATTCTATTCTATTCTATTCTATTCTATTCTTTCTTCATTATTCTATTCTATTCTTTCTTCATTATTCTATTCTATTCTTTCTTCATTATTCTATTCTATTTCTTCATTATTCTATTCTATTTCTTCATTATTCTATTCTATTCTATTCTTTCTTCATTATTCTATTCTATTCTATTCTTTCTTCATTATTCTATTCTATTCTATTCTATTCTATTCTATTCTATTCTATTCTATTCTACCCTTCATTCCTTCTATTCTATTCTGTTCTGTTCACTTCAAATGGTCCCTAAACAAACTGTTGTAAGCCGAGGACTGCTGTGACTGCAAAGCCACACCAACAACAGTTCAAAGTGAAGGCTCCACACCTTGAATTTCAGAGCTGATTGATTATTTTACTCCCCTTTCCAGTTAATAATTTTTTTTAAAGATGTGGCTATATATTTCTTTCCATTTCAACTTGAGTTGAAGCTTTTGGCACTTTGAAGAACGCTAATTTGCATCAATCACCCATTAGAGGAGAGGGGTTGAGTAGGCAAGGGAACCCAAAATGGTACATGGAATTATAGTGGTTTTGGGCAGATGATGAGAAGACGGTTGAAAATAGCATTAATCAACTTGCCAGTTGTCAATTGGGCGACATTTTTAGACTGTGGGAAGCACGCTAGCGATTTTTACCAATTCTCCATATATTATTAGACAGTGATTTTCAGATACGTGTTAGGGACCACTTCGGTGTATCTAGGAGAAATTGCCTGTTCAATTTTGCAGGGGAGAAATTGTGAATTTGGGCTGAAAACGCCGAGGTGGTCCTGGCAATTCTTAAAAGGAGGATTTTTCTATGATCACACCTTCTCTTTTGGAGTCCTGTCTATTCTGTTTCTTTGGACTTTTAAAAATTCCAGCTGGGGAGTTTTGAGTAAAATGCCTGGCTCTACTTCTTTAACAATTATATCTGTCTATCATCTCTGTCTATCTATGTGTCTGTCTGTCTGTCTGTCTGTCTGTCTGTCTGTCTGTCTGTCTGTCTCTGTCTGTCTGTCTGTCTGTCTGTCTGTCTGTCTGTCTGTCTGTCTGTCTGTCTGTCTATCATCTATATATTTATCTCTATCTAATCTATCTGTTTGGCTGTCTGTCTATCTATCATCTGTCTATCTCTATCTACCTATCATCTATCTGTCCGTCTGTCTGTCTCTCTCTCTCATCTATCTATCTATCTATCTATCTATCTATCTATCTATCTATCTATCTATCTATCTATCTATCTATCTATCTATCTATCTATCTATCTATCATCTATCTACATCTCTCTACCTAGCATCTATGTCTGTTTGTCTGTCTGTCTATCTGTCTATCTACCTATCATCTATGTCTATCAGTCTATCTCTCTATCTACCTATCATCTATTTATCTGTCTGTCTGTCTGTCTCTCTTTATCTATCTCTCTATCTATTTATCATCTATCTATCATCTGTCTGTCTATCTATCTATCCATCCAGCCATCTAGCTAGCTATCTAATTTGGTAAATATACAGGTAGTCCTCAACATATAAGCACAACTGAACCAAAACTTCCATTGCTAACTGAGACATTTGTCAAATGAGTTTTGCCCCATTTTACAACTTCCCTTGCCACCATTTGCTAAGGGAATCACTGCAATTGTTAAGTTAGTCACACGGTTGTTAAGTGCATCTGGCTTCCCCCGTTGACTTTGCTTGTCAGAAGGTCACAAAAGGAGGATCATGTGACCCCGGGACACTGCATAAGTACAAGTCAGTTGCCAAGCCTCTGAATTTTGATCACGTGATCCTGGAGAC
>NW_015406814.1:0-2428 GCF_001527695.2 Protobothrops mucrosquamatus
AGATCAACCCTGACTGCTCTTTAGAAGGCCAGATCCTGAAGTTGAAACTCAAGTACTTTGGCCACCTAATGAGAAGGAAGGACTCACTGGAGAAGAGCCTAATGCTGGGAAAGATTGAGGGCAAGAGAAGAAGGGGACGACAGAGAATGAGGTGGCTGGATGGAGTCACTGAAGCAGTAGGCGTGAGCTTAAATGGACTGCAGAAGATGGCAGAGGACAGGAAGACCTAGAGGAACATTGTCCATGGGGTTGCAATGGGTCGAACATGACTTCGCAACTAACAACAAGAACAAACAAACAAACAAAGTGGAGGTGCTTGAATGATGTTGTGCACACAGGGCTGAAAGCAGAAAACACCACACAGTCAACTTTTAGACCACTTTTTTTTAAAAAGTGACTGGGGAAACATGAACATCCATGGATAAGAAAAGGAAACTAAACTCCAGGCATGTCCATTTAATTGGGACTGAGTAGAAATGTAGATTGGATAAGGACATCAACCCTGACTGATTTTTGGAAGGACAGCTAGTGAAGCCCAAATTCTTTGGCCACCTAATGAGAAGAGAGGCGTCTTTGGAAAAGATCCTGATGTTGGGAAGGTATGAGGCCAAAAAGATAAGGGGACGGCAGATGGTTAAAAAAAAATAGGATATTTGAGACTATGACCCCACTGCTCTATGCTTAACAACAGCTAGCTGAAATGATCATCCAACACATTTCAAGCAGAAAGATTCCTTATCACACCAACAACTGACTCACTGGGGAGAAAAATAAAGGAAAGAATCCCTTCCAATTTTGAAATGGAGTCCCTTGGCCTCCAACCTGCCCCTATAAGCCAAGAGAGGAATCTGTTCCCCAAAAATATTGGGCCAAAAATAAACCAAACTCCTCTGCCACTCTCCAACCAGTGCAGAACCTTAATGTCTAAATAAATGCCCTGGTTTTTAGCTCATCAGCTTCTCCTTATATGGCACAGTGTTCTCCCTTAAGTCTCTTCACATTGCCTTGGGGGTTTGCACGGGTGCCGTGTCTTCAGTACATTTAGCAAATTAGCACAATTAATTACCAGTGTCTTCCAGATCAGTCCTTATTACTTGAGCAACACATTTGATATATCCCTGTCCCCAAAGCCAACTGTGGAGGGAAGCATCAGCGGAGGGACCGAAGCTGGTCTCCAAAATGAGGTCAGTGTGAAAGCTCAGCCTAATTAGATTTATTTGAGTTGCAGATGAGCAGTTGACTTAAGAGGGGAGTTCCGTGCTTCTTGGAGGGTTTAACATCACTCCGAGATCTTCTTTATCCGTCTTTTTCCCAGGGCAAAGCTGCCTCTGTAGAAATAAATGAGATGACAACTTCAAGTTTGATTTTGCTGCTCATTGATTTATCCTCGGAAATCTATACATAATATTTTATCTGCCTTTGGGCCTCTTGTGTCCTTGCTGTGGGCTCTGGGACAAGGCTTTACACTCACAAGAAGGTGAAATTTTTGACTTGTGAGAACAGGGATTACTTACTTTTTAAGAAAATGTAATGTGGGCAGGATTGTGTTCAGAGTGCTTCAGGGCAGAAAGAGAAGCAGGAGCAATTAGCATCAAAACCTCAGACGAGGAATGAGACATGATTTCACCTTGTTCTGACTCCCTTGTTCTACTTACTCTTAACTTTAGTAATGCAAACTTAAAGTGAACTTCTTTCTTACCATTTTCAAAATCCTCCGCTATTATAAAATTTATTTCCAACATATTTTTTGGGAGATAAGGTGGTGAGAAGTTTCTAAACCAGCCTTTTGTTATTTAAAAAAAACCCACCCTTTTTATGACCCTGTAGTCCCTATTCAGGGTAGAGTTGGGGTGACTAAATGGAGCTGAGCATTTACTTGCCAGATGTAGTTCCTGGTATCTATATCGAGTTTGCAGCAGATATATTTTCTTTGCCCCCTAGGAGAGAAATATTTGCCACTACCTAAGATTGAACCCTCAACCTTCCAAGTGGGAGGCAACTGTCCTCACCACTAAGCCATCACACTGCCTATTATATAGTGGGCTTCAGTAGGCAAGAAGCAGACCAGCATAGTTACAATGTTATTTATTGACTCAAACTAGAATTGGAGAACTGCAGCCAATGGCCTGTAATTTATACTCTGAGCCCACAGGGCCTTAACCAATCACAATACTTGAAAAAGCCCGCCCAAATAAGAATGTTCAAAGTTTCCCTCCAAAACAGTCGGTGTTAACAGTCAGGGTCATTTACAGGTTAGTTTCATTTGAGCTTCACCAGCAGTTGGAGTTAAGTTAGTTTCACTTTAGCAGGGATTAACACAACTTTATATATATTCAATACATAACACAGCCTTTCTTATACCTCACTTGGAAATGGGTGCTACCTCAAATGGTAGAGCAGGGCTTTTCAACCAGTGGTATGGGTACCA
>NW_015406815.1:0-2428 GCF_001527695.2 Protobothrops mucrosquamatus
GTTCAAAAATTTTATTTTGGAAAGAAAACTGCCTTAAGGATAAGCCCAAAAAGCAGTAAGTCCACAGCAGTAAGATTCTTGCACTGAAGAGATCTATGGTCCCTCCCAATTTTAACATTCTGATGCTTTGCAAAAATTTGTCACTTGTTCCCCGGTCATTCATGCAGAAATACCTTGCAATACTTGCCTGCCAAATAGTAAAAAAATTGTTACTAAAACCGATAATTTCCTAGATTTTTAAATAAATATATCCAGAATTGTTGAGAAGCCTGTTAAAACTCACATGCCTCATACAGTAGCTTTCCAGAACAATGCACTCTCATACTGCATCTAAGAAATCATTAAAAAACCAGCTGAAAATGTATGTCTATTGACTTGTTTGTTAAGTTAGGAGGAAATATGCTGAGATGTTTTCTATAACTGGAAGTTCAAACCTATTCATGTGTCCCGTTGAATTTAAATTCCTGAGATTGATTTCTAAGTAGTTTCCAATTTCCAAGCAAAAAAATAGGGCTGTTCGATATAACTAATTACAGATAGTCCTTGACTTATGACCATAAATAAGCCCAAAATTTGTTAAGTGAGACATTTGTTAAGTGAATTATGCCCCATTTTATGACCTTCCTTACCAGTTCTTAAGTGAATCACCACAATTTTAATTTAATAACACGGTTAAGTGATGAATCTGGCTTCCCCATTCATTTTGCTTGTCAAAAGGTTGCAGAAGTTGATCACATGACCTTGGGACACAGCAACGGTCATAAGTATGAGTCAGTTGCCAAGCATCTGAATTTTGATCATATGATCATGGGTTGTAAGTGCAAACAAACCTGTCATCAGTCACTTTTTTCAGGGCCATTGTAACTTTGAACGGTCAACCAAATGAACTGTTGTAAGTCAAGGACTACCTGTACAAAACAAATACAAAGCAGAAAAGGGAACACAAAACCAGAGAAATTCTGTGCGGAGGGAAAGACAAATCTTTTGTTGTTGTTGTTGTTTTCAACCTCTGGGGCAAATTAAAAGCCCCAGCGTTTCCCTAGAAACGAAAACAAATCGGGAGTGAGTTCTTCATCGCAGTGTTTCTCAACCTTGACAATTTTAAGGCATGTGGACTTCAACTCCCAGAATTCCACAGCCAGCAATGCTGGCTGTGGAATTCTGGGAGTTGAAGTCCACATGCCTTAAAATTGTCAAGGTTGAGAAACACTGAGTTAAAGGTTGGCCTCGCCCTCGTCCTCAAGAAAGCCCCATTCACAGAAATCAATGGCCACAGGCCACGAGATCCGGAGACCTGCTTGCTTCTCCCGCCGCCCATGCCAAATCCCAGCGCCGAAGCACGGCTTCCCCGTTTCTGCCTTAAGCCCTGCAATTTAGCCTTCCCGCCGGTCCGGTGGCCGATACCGATTGGTCCGAGTTTTGTTTTCTTCCTAGAAGACTCCACCTCCTTCCAGCTTCCCCTCTGTTCCCGCCTCCCCTCGGCTGCGAACCAACCCATCACAGCGGCGTCGGGCCTGGGCTGCTCGGGCGGGGGCGACCAACCTCGCTACCTCCCGCAGTTGGAGAAGACCCGGGTCGAACCTGGAAGCCTCTTCTCTGGCTGGCAGGGAGGGGGGCTCTTCCTCTTGCAGTGCCCAGAAATGGTAGCGTCCCCGTCTCGGAGAAGACGCGTCGTCCTCGCACGCATCAGTCCTTTCGCTCTGACGCGGCCCGGGAGTGGCCGCCTCCCCCCCCTCCCCGGACGTTAGCGCCCTCTGCCGGCTTCTCGGCGTAACTTCTTCCTCGGGGTTGGTCTGGCGGTGCGAGCAAAACCCGGAGACGCGCCGGCAGGCCGGAGGACGGACGGGAGGTCGAGCGAATCGCGCGTTTGGCCCGTTCAAATGTCGGGTCTGGTTCGTGACGGCGCCCGGCCGATCTTGGCTGCCTTCAAAGATATGCAAGGTTGCTTGGCCTCGTTAATATCTGGATGATGGGGAAAAAAATTATCCGGAAAACTGGAAAAAAAAAATTCCTTCCAGAAAAAAAGGCAAGTGGTAAGCCGTAAAGCTGCCAAGGAAACACTATATGGTGGCAAGCACCTGGAATCTAGGTCAATTCAGGTCAATTTACTTTTGTACTTGTATTTTATTTTATTTTTTACATCAAATAAGGTAGGAAAAGCCTGTTGAGTGTGGCTTTTCAAATTCTTCTCAGCTCCTTAACAGTAAGTACTCTTGAGTTCAGGTGATCAGGAAAGATAAGAAAGGAGGACTTCGAATGGGATAGGGTTGCCAGGTGTCCACTATTTGAGTGGACAGTCCACTTTTTTTCACATTATGTTCACTATTTTTTTTTCCACAAAATAGTGGACATTTTTTTTATTCAAAAGCTTTATGATGAAATGGTACGTAATCTAAAGCTGTACAGTCTACTTTTTTTACTACTTAAC
>NW_015406816.1:0-2428 GCF_001527695.2 Protobothrops mucrosquamatus
GCTTGCAGGACTGGCCTAGGGTAATTTTTAGGGGGGTTTTAATTATATTTTAAAATTCGACAAATATTTAAATATTCCTTTTAATTAATTTTAAATTTGTATTGTTTTGTATGTATTTTAAATAGATTGTCAGCCGCCCTGAGTCCTACGGGAGAAGGGCGGGATATAAATCCAAATATAAATAAATAAAATAAATAAAAATGGTTAAAGACTCACTTTTGTCTTAGGCTAAAACCCCCATAAAATATTATATCTGTAATTTGGGTCTGTGATGTCAGTTATGTACTGAAGAATAATCTACCAAGTACCAGTTTTGAAGTTTCAAATTGAAGACATCAGCAACTGAACAGAAAACTATTAATTTCATATTGAAATGGAAGAAATATTTCAGAGAGATTAAAGAGAAACTGGCATAACCATTGACATTACCAGAAACTGTAGAGACAATTATCCTTTGAAACTGGGGAGTGCCCCTGTATCTGATGGATTTCCACTTGAATGGGATAGATCTTTTATAGGTGTATTGGCACCAATATTGTAAAAGTGACAACTATGTTGATGATTTGTTTACATACTTATATTTTAATATTTCTATAGTCTCTCCATTGGATGAACCCTACATTACTATACTACAAAAGCCTGAGAAAAATGCTATCAGATATCAAGGTATAGATCACTTTATTTATTTATATTTTATATTTTATAAACTGCCCATCTCCTTCAGGGCCCAATATCTTTTGTTTAACATGGATACTAAAATATTAACACCAATACTAGCTAGGAATCTATAGAAAGTAGTATTAGTCAAGCACTGGGGAAATCAGGAAAATCAGGCAGTTCAAATGAGTATAACGATGTATTGCAAGCGTAGCCTTCTACAAGAATCTGAGCTACTAACATCAAGGGAAATTACTGGGAGATAAGAAAGGCATTCAAGGTGAGCTGGACTTAGATCTCTTGTGGGCATGCAGGGACTCATGACTGATGACTGATGATGCATTTGACCCCTCCCTCGGGCTCAGCCTGGTCATGTCCTACATACCATTGATAATTCATCCATTTTAGACTGTATTCATAAAAATTACCAAGAATAAATGCTTGGTGATTGATACTTTGGACATTGTGACAGATCTGTTAGAAGCAATTGTTTTATTGTTGTTGAACAGTGAAAGACCTTTCATATGGTTCATATTGAATTATGAATTAAGAAGGTACGGGTTTTCATCATCTTTTGTTCTTTGTATTACAATTACAATTATTTTCATCTTGTGGCTAAAATAATTACAAATGGACTTTATCCTGAACACATGAAGTTATGCTATGATAGCCATCAAGGATACTCCTTGTCTTCTTTAGTCATTAATTTGGAATTTGTTTGCTCATACTTAATCTCAAAATATTAAGGTGCACTTAATATTTAAACTAGATTGTTTTTATATGCCAATGATATGGATATGACATTTTGGATAATTACAGTACATCGTTTCATTACCAAAGCTTATTAAAGTTGTATAGCAATACAGTGTATACTCTGTAATATTGATTGGGAAAAATCTAATTTGGGTTGTACAATACCTATACACTTTAATAAGAAATTAGATTTACAGTGTCTTCAGATTTCATATTGCCTTCTTGAAAAATATCAATATATTTTGAATTAAGTATGTCTGCATACATATAATTTCAAGAGATATAATTCAATAAAAATAACATTTATTAAAGCTTTGGATAAGATTCATGTAATTAAAATGAATATTGTATTATATCAGGGTTACTGTAAATTTTAAGATGGAATATACCATAAATTTCCATTAGATACTTTCCACAAATAGACAAATTAATGTCTTGTGGCTATTCTTATCTCCATATTAGATCTATATCCTTTTGGCTGATTTTGGCTAAGGGTCCCCAACCCCCAGTCTGTGGACTGGTACCAGGCCGTGGCAAGCTAGCAACCAGTCTGCACAAACAAGCAAAGCCCCATCCGCGGGATGCAGGCAGCACACAAAACCATGCCCCCTCCAGTCTGCAGAAAAACCTCTCTTCATGTAACCGGTCCCTGGTGCCCAAAAGGTTGGGAATCTCTGATTTAGGCCACCTGAAGAGGCCCAGGAAGAAGTCAATTCCTGTGAGAAAGAACTACCTCTTAAGGAAATGGTGCTGTAGCTTCTCTTCAAGAGGCCATCGTTGGACCAAACCACCCTGTATGATTTCCACCCAGTATGCAACTTACTTATGGGCATTCAACACATTGTGACCTCCTATTTGGAGTACTTCAACATGGTGCACATGAGGCTGCCCTTGAAGAGAATTCACTTCAGCTGGTGCAGAATTGTAGACAGTTAATAGTGCTGATTATTTGGCACATGTGAAACCACTTTTCCATGAGTTACATTGGCTACCAGTTTGCTTCTGGGTCCAATTCATG
>NW_015406817.1:0-2428 GCF_001527695.2 Protobothrops mucrosquamatus
GGGGGGCGGGTTCCGCCCAGAAGGTCTTTTGGTCCTGCTTGGGGAGGGGAGATCGCCCTTGTAAGGATTCCTGCCTGAGCGGGGATGGGGGGTGAGGGTTGGACTAGATGACCTTTGAGGTCCCTTCCAGCTCTGTCATTCGACGATCCTGTGTAGGGTCTCCTGCTCGAGCAGGGGGCTGGACTAGATGACCTCCGAGGTCTCGTCCAACTCTGTATGATTCTGTAAGTGTCTCCTTCCTGCTTCAACAAGGGGTCGGTCTAGATGACCTCCGAGGTCTCTTCCACGTTCTTTCATTCTATGATTCTGGGTCTCCTGCTCAAGCAGGGGGCTGGACTAGATGACCTCCGAGGTCTCGTCCAACGCTGTTAGTCTATGATTCTGTAAGTGTCTCCTTCCTGCTTCAGCAGGGGGTCGGTCTAGATGACCTCCGAGGTCTCTTCCAGCTCTTTTATTCTGATTCTGTAAGGGTCTTCTGCTCCAGCAGGGGGCTGGACTAGATAACCTCCGAGGTCCCTTCCAACTCTATTATGCTGTGTAGGGTCACCTGCTGGAGCAGGGGGTTGGACTAGATGACCACTGAGGTCTCTTCCAGCTCAGTCATTCTATGATTCTGTAAGGGTCTCCTGCCTGAGCAGGGGGTTGGACTAGATGACCTCCGAGGTCCCTTCCAACTCTATTATGCTGTGTAGGGTCACCTGCTGGACCAGGGGGTTGGACTAGATGACCTCCGAGGTCCCTTCCCACTCTGTCATTCTATGATCCTGTGTTGGGTCTCCTGCTGGAGCAGGGGGCTGGACTAGATGATTTCCGAGGCCCCTTCCAACTCTATCATGCTGTGTAGAGTCACCTGCTGGAGCAGGGGGTTGGACTAGATGACCTCCGAGGCGCCTTCCAACTCTATCATGCTGTGTAGAGTCACCTGCTGGAGCAGGGGGTTGGACTAGATGACCTCCGAGGCGCCTTCCAACTCTATCATGCTGTGTAGAGTCACCTGCTGGAGCAGGGGGTTGGACTAGATGACCTCCGAGGCCCCTTCCAACTCTATCATGCTGTGTAGAGTCACCTGCTGGAGCAGGGGGTTGGACTAGATGACCTCCGAGGCGCCTTCCAACTCTGTGATTCTATGATCCTGTGTAGGGTCCCATTCGCGCGAGCCTCCTCGCTCGCGAACGTTGTGGGCACTCGTGCTGCGCGCACACCTGCCCCTCCCACAAAGTTACCCCCGCTTTCTCTCCTCCCCTCGCATCCAGGCTGCCAACCTGGAAAAGGATGGGGCGTCAGTTGTGCACCCAGGAACCCTCTGCGCTTCAGTTTGAGAGGCCGCGTTCTGTCCCAGCCTACGCGAGTCCTTGTTACGCTCACAAGGAGTAACCCCTCTTCCAACAAGCAAGGGACCGCAGGAAAAAACCAATCCCCTTTTATTATTCACAGACCTGAGTCCGTGTCCAAGGCAAACAAAACGCAGTTCACACAGAAACCCGATTCCTCGACACAAACGGTGGCCTTTGGCCACCAGCACCTCCCACCCCTCCCCTTTTATTATGCAGCCCAGGCGTGGCTTCCTAATGCCTTCTCGTTTGCCTTTGGAGCCACCCCATCGCATCCCTCTGTCCTACTCGCTTTGACTGCCGGCGCATTCGTGCATCCGAGATTTGTCCCAGCTGTTCTTCATCACTGTCCAACTCAGGCTACGTCTCAGCCTGCGCGCGAGTAGAGGGGCCAGGCTCCTCGTCCGACTGCTAAGTCTTGGAGCTCCTCAGAGCCTTCCTCTTGACTCTGACGTCACGCCAGGCCCCTCCTCCTCTGAGTCCTCCGACTCAGCTGCCGGGTCCACTGGCCGGCGAGGAATCGCAACGTGCAGACCGCACAGACTCACCCCACCAACGGCCTGCGCCTGTCTTCCACAGCGAAGGGACTCAGGGCAGGAAAACATCCAGCTGAATTAGTGCCTTCCCTGGGGGGAGCCTTTTGTAAACGATTTGCTGAGCCCTTTGTGTAGGTATTTTTCCCCCCCACCGGTTTCGCTCGTGCGAATTTCCTCCAAGTTTTTAAAAGTCATTTGCCTTACGAGGGCATTGTGGTAGGGTGGGAGGTGGGGTTTGTGGGTAAGGGGGATGCCCTCAGACCCCACGGGGCTGAAGGTCCAAATGTCCCTCGGTTCCGAATGTTTGATTTTCCACCAAGAACTGGACACCCACCCACGATCCAGCCCTGGAATAGGGCGGAAGAAATAGAAATAGAAATAAATAGAAATAGAAATAAATAGAAATAGAAATAAATAAAAACAGAAATAATAGAAATAAAAATAATAGAAATAAAATTAATAGAAATAGAAATAAATAGAAATAGAAATAATAGAAATAGAAATAAATAGAAATAGAAATAATAGAAATAGAAATAATAGAAATAAAAATAATAGAAGTAA
>NW_015406818.1:0-2428 GCF_001527695.2 Protobothrops mucrosquamatus
TCGTCTCCTCCCCCCCCCCACCCCCACCCCCGGGGAGTGTAACTCGCTCCCAATTCACTTCGGTCTCCGCGGAATCAGTCCCGCGCTTCCTTTGGCCTCGCTTCTCCTGCCGCTTGTTGGCGTTATATAGCCCCTCTTCTGATAGCGGCACCTTAAAAAGGGATAAAGTTGGCGCCGTCCTTTTTTTTTTATTTTTATTTTTGCTTTCCGGGAAAAAAAGGAAAGCGCGCTCGGGCAGAGAAAGCGAGGCGCCTGCCTCCAACCCCTTAGGGTGGTTTTCGCCTTAATCTGCCACCCTCTCCGTCTCTCCGGTTCTTTTGTGCGACTCTTAACAGAGTCTCGTCAAGTAGTGGACCGCTGGGCCAGGTTCGTCTAAGACTCAGAGGTAGTCAACCTTGGCTCTTTTATGACTCGTGGACTTCAACTCCCAGAATTCCTGAGCCAGCTAAGCTGGCTCAGGAATTCTGGGAGTTGAAGTCCACGAGTCATAAAAGAGCCAAGGTTAGACTACCCCTGGGTCTAAGTCGAGCCGTTTCTCGACTGCGGTTGTGGGCTTCTGCCTTCGCTCTGCGCTAAGAGAAATTGACTCCTGAGTAAATGAATGCCTTGCGACCGGAAGGTCTTGGTGTAAAGTCGCTTTTGTCCGATCCCTCAACTTCGGTCGGCTTCAGCGCGGCGCTTCTCGGTCTGGCATTAATTGGAGGGCTGAATCTGTTTTTCGGCTGCAGACCCGGCGGCAGCGGTTTCTGCTGCTTTGCTTTGCTTTGCTTTTGACGTTTAGACTAGAAAGGTGGCCGGTAGTTATCTGAGGTAGTAATCAGTGGGTTCCTGTGTTTGCAACCAGTGTCAGCAAGTGTCAATCAGGTGGATGTTTTGGTGCGACGGGTAGTAGAAATACAGTACAACCGATTGAGCGGAAAGCATTACTTGAGTAACACGTTATTATTCTCTATTCTGTATCCATGTTTTGCGCAGGGGAGAAGATTTCAGAAAGGGAGAGGTTTCAAGACAGAAAGCTCTTTTTTTTTTTAGGTACTATTTTGAATTATACGTGTATTTTTTTAAACAAAAAAAAAAAGTTGGAACAACCGGTGTTCGCTTTTAAGCTGCAATCTTATACCGAATTTCTTCAGAGGAAACACCAAGAGATTCTGTATCCTACTAATACCTACAATTCGATTTGCAACTCCTAGATAATGGACTGCTGGAATTCATTTTTCTCTTTTGAAGGTGGGGGGGAACGATCCATGTTTATTATTACATAAATTTGTATGCCACCCTATCCAAAACGTGTGGCAGTTTACAGCAACCAAACAAATAGTAGGACATTACAGCAACCCAAGTAAACTTAATTCGTAAGTGTCCAGTTAAACATATCTATTTTAATCACTTTGTTAGCATTTTTAAAAAATCCCAAGAAATATTATGTTGCATACATAGGTATGCATATGTAGATATAAACTTCTAAATGTTTTCAGTGTTATTATCTAATGGATGCAGAACCTCTTAAACTTACTTGGAAACTTCAGTTCCTGGGAGTGAAAGTTGTAAGAGTTACCGTATTAATACAAACATAAAATTAAAAAAAAAATCTGAACCGGAATTTAAAGTACAAAAGTTCCTGTGTTCTCAAAATACAAAGTTGATTTGGGGATCAAAAGAAAGATAAATGATATGAGCTTTTGTGGTCCCACAAAAAATGATGGGATGCTGGTTCAACTAAAGCATTTCACTCTCTGAGGACAAACCTGACATCACTGCAAAGATTAATGAACACAAGTTAGTTTTGCAAAGTCATCCAGTTTTGTGGACAAAAGCGTACATGTGACTTAATTCCTTAAAACATAACATATGTGGAGGTAGGGCAGCAGCATCAGATTTTAATTTAAAATGGGCTGCAGTAACAGCTTGAACTTTATTTTCCAAAACTGCATTCAGAACAGATGAGGGAGGGGTAAAAAAAAATAGTTTTGAAGAATAGAGTTTTATCATATTTATTCAATTAGCACTGACATGCATTCTTTAATACCAATTATTTATGATCTAGTAGTGAATTATACGTAATGCAATTCTATTTAAATTTCATTTTTGATATGAGAGACGTCAGTCAGGGTAGAGGAGTTCAATGTTGTTCTTGAATGCTTTGGCATTAACTATTTTTCTCTGTCTAAGGGCTAACATTGGAGAATGATATCTGGTTTGCTGTATTACAAAAGCATTTGGCTTCATTTTTTTTTTCTATAATAGTAGTTGTCATTTTTATTGCAAATATTAACTCAGTTGCCGAAGTGCCTGTAAATCTGTGAACACGATCTTGTCTATTTTGAAAGCAAAAAGTCCATGGAGTGTGCCAAGTTGTTCCAGAGAGGAGGAGGTAGCCACTTCTTTGTGAAACTTAAAACATCTGTCGAAGACAAGAATTACAGTG
>NW_015406819.1:0-2428 GCF_001527695.2 Protobothrops mucrosquamatus
TTACGGCCACAATTGAGCCCAACATTTCTGTTGCTAAGTGAGAGTTGTTGTTAAGTGAATTTTGCCCCTTTTTACGACCTTTCTTGCCACAGTTGTTAAGTGAATGACTGCATCTGTTAAATTAGTAAATTAGAATCTGTCTTCCCCACTGACTTTGCTTGTCAGACGGTCGCAAAAGGTGATCACATGACCCCAGGACGCTGCAACCATCATAAAGAAGGGTCAGTTGCCAAGCACCACAATTTTGATCACATGACCATGGGGATGCTGCAAGGGTGGCTATGAGTCACTTTTTTCAGTGCCGTTGTAACTTCACATGGCCACTAAATGAACTGTTGTAAGTCGAGGGCTACCTATAGATACAAAGCCTTGAAGAGCATTGCTTAAGAAAGAAGCCCCAAAAATCAAACTGTGGAAGTGGATCTTACTTAATAAATACATATTGATCCACTTTTTCTTGCAGAGTACTCTTCAAAAGCCAAAATAAAGACGTGTTTCAACAATTGGGTTTACATTTAAGCAAGCCGGTTGTGATTCTCTAACCCCTGCTTGAGATTTGCAGGGCAGAGACCTTAGAAATGCAAATACAATGAACATGGCTTGAACTATGTACCAGAACTACACTTATCTTTCAGCATTTGTCTGTGCTAAATTGAATGTACAGCTCAGGTAGCAAAGGGCCTTACAGAGCAGCTAAGTCTCTCCTCTTTCACTTTGCTTTCCAAAAAAAAACTGACAAAGAGGAAATCAGACATGAAGGTAATTTTGACAAAGACCAGCTCAAGACAGTCACAAGCAGAGGCATTTTTGTCCAGATTCCTGAAATTCCATCAGAATGATGGCAAAGATGGGGAAAAAAATCCATATGCTATATATGGTGGGGTTTTAAGAGAAATTTTAATTATATAGGCCATAGTAAATATTTCTTTTTAATTAGGTTTTAAATTGGGTATTTATTGTTGTATCTGTTTTATAAGGCTGTCAGCCGCCCTGAGTCCGTAAGGAGAAGGGCGGGATAAAAATTGAATAAATAAATAAATAAATAAAAATATATGGAAAGCCTCGCAGCACACGAGATATAATCAATACATTCTTACATCCCTGTTATTTCTCTATAGCAACTGTTGATTGACCGTATTGTGACGATACTTCTAATTTAAATTCCAATGATTAATATTGGGAAAATAGCAAACGGTCTTATACTACGTCAGCAGCTAATAAGTTATTTATCCCAGGAGCTTTCATAGATCACTTAATCAAATGCATGCACGGTACCCTGAGAAAGGAAGATTATAATCATGGATTCCTTTTGGAGGGAGGGAGGGGGGGGTACAGAAAATAACAGCTGAAGATGGTAAAGATAGAAGTCAGAATTGCATTAGAAACCCACAAACATTTATGTGATCAATTCATGGGGCTTAATGATACTTTAAAATATCACACACTTTATTGTTTTTGCTACAAAGGACTAATGTGGTTACTGCTCCTTTGTCCATCATTAAAATAGGATGTTGTTTTAGATGAAAACCAATACTGCAATTACCTACTATTAGCCAACCACAGCACTCCAGAAGAAATTTTAGTATGCTTTTTAAATTTTTTAATTGGAAGCACTGAAACTACTGAGCAAAGCAGTACCTAAGCTATGTGCCTTTCCCAAGGACTGAAGTTTTGTCTTTTTTAACCTTTCAATGAAACTGGAAAAATTAAGAAATGTTACAAAGTTTGTCTCTTCAACTTCTTTCGCCAGCCCTCTCTGCCCTACCCTCATTTCTACAAAGAAAGAAGTTCTATAAGAAGAAAATCCAATTTTCCTCACATGAGAAATGTGATACATCTACGGTGAAAAAAATAATCCATTTCTCCCTTGCCACATTTTTCCTGAGTAGTCTTATCTCAACACAGAATAACGTGGAAGCATTTGAAATACTCTCTTACCCTTCCCAAGAGTATGGAGAGAACTAGTAACATACATCTTCTATCTACAGGACATTATACTCTGATGAACGACAAAAAAAGAAAGCCTTTTTTTAAAAAAACAAAAGCTTCCTAAACTTTTATGAGAAGTCAAGAGGAATCTGTATGAGTCAGAGAAAAGAGAATGAAAAAATAACAGTAACAACAACAGACATAGGAATTGCAACCAAAGGATTTTTATTGATGTCCTCATATTCCAGTTTGTATTGATTAAATAATTGAATTGACTATTATTATTATTATTATTATTATTTATTATTTATTATTATTTCAATTTATATCCCGCCCTTCTCCCGAAGGACTCAGGGCGGCTCACAACATTATTAAAACAAAGAAAGACCCACACACCCCACCGAATAAAACCAAATTAAAACCAAAATTTTTGTGTTGTGATAATTAAAATTTCTAAAAAACCCAGTTTAAAAATCCTCCCTAGGCCAGGCCCGCTTGT
>NW_015406820.1:0-2427 GCF_001527695.2 Protobothrops mucrosquamatus
GTCACGGCCGACAAATGATCTTCTAGTGTCAGCCGTGGATCCAGGAGGACTCCCAGATTGCGCGCCCTCTCTGAGGGGGCCAAAATTTCGCCCCCTATAGACAGCGATGGAACCAACTGACTATGCCGGGGCGCCGGCAGCCACAGCCACTCGGTCTTGGAAGGGTTGAGTCTGAGTCTGTTCCTTCCCATCCAGACCCATACGGCCTCCAGGCAACGGGCCATCACGTCAAGGGCATCGTTGATAAGATGATAAGATGAGATGAGATGAAATGAGATGAGATGGTAAGGTAAGATAGGGTAGAGTAGGGTAGGATAGCATAGCATAGCATAGCATAGCATAGGATAGGATGAGACGATAAGATAAGATAAGATGAGATGAGATGAGATGAGATAAGATTTATTGTTATTTTTTACAGTGAGCACACTGGCACACATTAAAAATGAAATTCTGTTGCCTGCTCTCAAAAGAAAGTATATATATCTACCCATATATACATATATACATACATACAGTAGATGATAGATAGATAGATAGATAGATAGATAGATAGATAGATAGATAGATAGATAGATAGATAGATAGATAGATAGATAGACAGACAGACATATATATTTATCATTGTCCATTTTGAATACATAGCAGAAAGAGGAAACCTGAGACTTCACACGGTTGATACTATATGGAACAAAACTGTGACTGAATCTGAATGTTCTGCTTTGGATACCACGAAGCCTCCTCAAGGCATTCTGGCCAGGAGAAATGTCAGCATGTTCTTCTGGATTGCCTAAGTGTGTTAGATAATGGACAAAATCTATAACAGACACAATAAATAATATCTCAGAAGCAGATAATTCTAATATTGGATTATTACCATCATTCATCATCTGAATTAGAGTAGACTCAGTTAAACTAAACAACAAATAGGACATTAATGATTCCTACAAGAGTTTTCTAATATGATGGGCTTCTCTAGGAAGACAGCAGTAAAAAGATTCACCTTGCCTCATTTCAAAGAATGGAAGCCCCCAGAGACAATTGCAGTATTCCAGTATTCAAGGGGCTGCCACAAAGAAGAGGGGGTCAACCTATCATCCAAAGCACCTGAAGGCAGGACAAGAAACAATGGATGGAAACTAATCAAGGAGAGAAGCAACCTGAAATTAAGGAGAAAGTTCCTAACAGTGAAAATAATCAACCAGTGGAAGAGCTTGCCGTCAGAAGTTGTGGGTGCTTCATGATTGGAGGCTTTTAAGAAGAAACTGTTTGTCTGAAATGGTATAAGGTCTCCTGCTTGAGCAGGGGGTTGGACTAGAAGATCTCCAAGGTCCCTTCCAACTCTTATTCTGTTCTGTTAGAATTTGGGCAACCTGATGGTGTCCATTCTGAAAAGCTTTGAACAGGAGCACCCATAGTATTTTTTTTCTTTTTAACTTTTTGTTAGTTTATCAAACTGTAAAGTACAAAGAAAAATGAAAATAATGGGACAGTAAGGGAGGAACAGGAGAAGAGGACAAAGTGTAGGGGAAAAGGAGAAAAAGAAAGAAGAGCATTGATTTCTGACTCTTTTTATTGAAGTAGAATAAGATAATACCATACAGCTTCAACGTTTTGCTTTTACATAGTAATATACACTAGCCATTTCTATAATAACAAACCTATGTATTCAACAAAACCCATAGTCAAAGTCTCATTTTTTTCTCATCTCAAGCACAAAGTCTAGAAATGTTTTCCAGGTAGAAACAAGGTTAGTTGTATTCTTTTCTTAAGTTAAAACAGAAGAGCACCTATAGTGTGGACCAGCATTGTTTATTTTTAGATTCTTTTTCCACTGTGATGTCATCTGTAATTCTCCAGCAATTAATCATTTACCCTGTGCCTAACATGACCCTTTGAGCTTCTTGTATCCTGTGTCTATGTTTTTATGACTCAATACTCAATTTCACAGTGATCCTTCCATATCATCAGCAGGACTGCCATATTTCCCTTTCCTTCCCCCCGCCCTTTTTCTTTTCTTTTTTTCTTCTCTATTACCACAAGGGTTGTGCCTGACCATAAAACCCAAACATCACAATTTAATTTGAGGTCCAAGCCACAAGAAAAGCAACCTGTTTGAATTGTCTGTGTGTGTTTGTCTGTGTGTGTGTGTGAGAGAGAGAGAAAGACAGGAACAGGGTCAGAGAAAGGGAGATAGTGAAGTCATCCCACTCAGCCTACGAAAATGGTCCTCCTCTCCTATCTTATTGAAGGAGGCCCATGGTAGCATATGCTGCACAAAAATCAGGAATCTAATAATACCTTTCCCCATTTATTATTATTATAAGTTCTTGTGAAGAGGGGCTCCTTTAATCCGGTGCAGAAAGATGTCAGTTTTAAGCTGGGTGAGCTGGGCGTGTGGTAAGGGAGGACATGTTTTGCACAAAATAA
>NW_015406821.1:0-2427 GCF_001527695.2 Protobothrops mucrosquamatus
GAGAGAGAGAGAGAGAGAGAGAGAGAGAGAGAGAGAGAGAGAGAGAGAGTTTTGTGATTGTTGGACATCTGTGGTCTGTGGAGTGACTGTGTTTGATTTGAGTGGGTTCTACTTCTTGAGTGAACATTGGGAATTTGGGAGTAGTGGGTTGGGCACTACCTGGCCAGTTAGTGAGAGAGGCCAATCAAGGTAGTAAAGGGTTAGCAGCTTTGGGCTCCCTGATGGTGCTTAGAAGAAAGAGTTAAAGCACTGTGTGGCTTGCCGTTAACCTTGGGGTTGGTAGGAGAGTGGCTAAGTGATACAAAAGGATGGAGGGGTCCCTAGTCAGGGGAGCCAGGAGACCAGTGTTGGGGGGATGTATATTGGTGAGGCTTAGGCCAAGTCAATATATTCAGGTAGTGATGGGCATGGGACATTTCAATGGGAGATATTGATCAGGCCTTTTCTGGGAAGACACCCAAGTGTTTAATACCACTATTGTGTTCCAGCTCCCAGCTCTCTGCTGTGTAGGAACCTCCCTGCCTAAGCTGCTGGAGGCTATGGAGTTCCCCAGGCTTACAGTCCTGGATTACCTCTAGTGGCAGCAGAATGGGAATAGTGTGTCCTTCCTGGCTCTTCTTGACTTCTCAGCAGCTTTCAATATCATCAATCATGGTATCTTTTTGGGGTGGCTCCAGGAGCTGGGAATGGGCAGCAGTCTTATGCTGGTTCACCTTCCTCTAGATCTGATGCAGTTGATATAGATTGGGAGATGCCGCAGAGCTTGGTTCTCTCTCCAATTCTTTTTAACATCTACATGCTGAGTGAGATCATCCATCACTACTGGATGAGGTATCATCAGTATGCACACGATATCCAGGTGTATATCCCCATCCTGGGTGAAGTAAGTGATGCTATGGATGTCCTCTTTCAGTGCTTGGGAGACTGTAGAGGACTAGATTATTATTATTATTATTATTAATAATAATAATAATAATAATAATAATAATAATAATAATAATTATTATTATTATTATTATCATTATTATTATTATTATTATTATTATAAAGTTGGGAGGGACCTTTGAGGTCTTCTAGTCCAACCCCCTGCTCAGGCAGAAAACCCTATATCATTTCAGACAAATGGCTGTCCAGTCTCTTCTTAAAAACTTCCAGTGTTGGAGCATTCACCGCTTCTGGAGGCAGGTTGTTCCACTGGTTAATTGTTCTAACTGTCAGGAAATTTCTCCTTAGTTCTAGGTTGCTTCTCTCCTTGGTTAGTTTCCACCCGTTGCTTCTTGTCCTGCCTTCAGGCGCCTTGGAAAATAGCTTGACTCCCTCTTCTCTGTGGCAGCCCCTGAGATATTGGAACACTGCTATCATGTCATCCCTCGTCCTTCAACTGAACTCTGGTAAGAGTGACTGTGGTTGGAGGCTCGGCTGCATCTGGGGATTTACCATATTTGGTCTTCGATGGGCTTGTGCATAATCTGGGGGTCCTCCCAGACTCACAACTCCTGCTTGAGGAACAGGTGGCAGTTATTGCCAGGAGGGGCTTTGCTCGACTTTGGGTTGTGTGCCAGCTAAGCCATTCCTTGATGGAGAAGCCCTCCTTTCAGTCACTCATGCCCTAATCATCTCTCGAATGGCACTATCTTTGAAGAGCTTTCTGGAAGCTGAAACTGATGCAGAATACAATGGCACAAGCAGTTTTAGTGGCCACTAGGTGGTGCATATAACACCTCTGCTAGGTAACTGGAACTGGGTGCTAGTTTGCTTCTGGGGTCCAAGCTTTTATTACTTTTAAAGCCTTCATGGCAGGGGACTAGGTTGCTTAAGGATTTGACTCATTACATTGATCCATCCCACCCAATCAGAGAGGGAGGGCATGCTGCAGATCAAGACAATTAAAAATTTTCAACTGGCAGGCTCTAGGAAGAGGGCCTTCTCTCCTGTTGCCCCTGCCCTTTGGAACAGGTCACCTCCAGAGATGAAGTGAGCTCCCACTCTTCTAGTGAATGAGTCCCTGTTAGCATCATCTTCAATACGAAATTCCAAGATCTCAGCCTACCTAGATTTTCAGAGTGCAACTTACGAAAATGTACTAGATTTCCCCTTAGATATTTATTATTATTTAATATTCCACCTTTACAAAAGTAATAAAACAACTCAAAGTGGTGAACATATCTATTAATCCTTCCTTTTCCTATTTCCCCCACAACAACAATCCTGTGAGGTAGGTTGGGCTGTGAGAGAATGACTGGCCCGAAGTCTGCCTCTGACTAGAGTTTTATTCTTTTGGAACCAATAAGGAAGCTCTCTTAACTATACTTCCATTGATGAAAATTTTTATTTAGGAAAATATGGCTGTTGCTGACTTGAAGTGTGCAAATATATATATATATATATATATATATATATATATATATATATATATATATATATATA
>NW_015406822.1:0-2427 GCF_001527695.2 Protobothrops mucrosquamatus
TAGCCCATTTTTTACCAGATATCCAGGAACTCCAACATCTAGTGTGGACCTTGTTAACCTAGGCGACATCCAAGCTGGTGTGGCTTTCTGAAATTTACGTCTCTCCATAATATTTTTTATGGGAGAGACACTTTTTGACTCCTCTGATGAGACCAGCCCAGAATTGTCGAACCTCTGGCATAGCTCTCATCTTCTGCAGCGTACACAAGCCCCACAACCACATCAAGGTATTATTATTATTATTATTATTATTATTATTATTATTATTATTATTATTATTATTATTATTATTATTATTTTACTACTACTATTATTATTATTATTATTTGAAATAAAAAATCAAGGTTCTAGGTCAATACCTTATTGCACTGCTCCAAAAGAAGTTGGAACAAAATGCTTTTCTTTTTCTTTCCCCTTTATCCTACACTTTTTCATCTTTTCCCTTTTCTTCCCTTCTTTTACCATTATTTTCATTCTCTTTGTAGTTCTGCATGTTATATTTTGATAAAGTAATAAAAACACTTGGACCATCACATTCATCGTACTGCCCAGAGGTACATCAGAAGAATACCTAATGTAGAATTGTGTTGGAAATGTACACACAACATGTGATCTAAATGAGGGCAATGGGATGTGCCAGACGGGAGCAGGAGGAGTCGCCAGTCCACTTAACGGTCAGAGAAAGAGACGTAGGAAGCAGCCGCCATAATAGATCCGTAGTTAAAAATAACAGGGGGAAGTTTGTACTTTCAGACTTGCAAGATTCTGTTAATATAGTCCTTTTAGCTGAACTTCTGTCTTCTTTATCTTCTATTTGTCTTTAATGGGGAACCTATAATTGGGACATACAATTGTCTCATAGATGGAAGAAAACACTAGTTGGAAGGTTGGACACTGACCCATCAAATCTCCTAGGACATCCATCAGTGGAGTCCGTGGATTCGCACGGTCTTTAATTCTTCCTCCAGCTTGGGGAGAGGATGCTCCAGACCGCAACAGTCGGAGAAACCAGGTGGGATCCAGGCGCCACGTTCATTGCTGTCCCAACAGCCCATATTTTAAGATCAGAAGAGTAGAACGCAGCAAATACAACCATTATGGGTAATTATTGATACTAGAATAGAATAGAGATGGAAGGGACTCTAGAGGTCTTCTAGTCCAGTCCTCCTCTCAAGCAGGAGAACCTATAGCATCTCAGAGAAGAGACTGTCCAGCTTCTTCTTAAAAAACACCAGTGATGGAGCGCCCACGATTTCTGGAGGCAAGCTTTTTCTTTTATTGACTATGAAGGCTACTCCATTTCTTCTGAGGGATTCTTGCCCGCAGTAGTATACCTGATGGTCATCTGAGTTAAATTCACCCATTCCAGTCCATTTTAGTTCGCTGATTCCTAAGATGTCGATGTTCAGTCTTGTCATCTCTTGTTTGACTACGTCTAGCTTGCCTTGATTCATGGATCTTACATTCCAGGTCCCTATGGAGAAAAAAATCTTTACATCACCGGACTTTCCTTTCACCACCAGATATATCCACAGCTGAGCGTCCTTTCGGCTTTGGCCCAGTCGCTTCATTCTTTCTGGCGCTACTAGTACCAGCCCTCTGCTCTTCCCCAGGAGCATATTGTACACCTTCCGACCTGAGGGGCTCATCTTCCAGCGTCATCTCTTTTTGCCTTTTGGTACTGTCCATGGGGTTTTCATGGCAAAGATACTGGAGTGGTTTGCCATTTCCTTCTCCAGTGGATCACATTTTGTCAGAATTCTCTGCTATGACCTGTCCGTCTTGAGTGGCCCTGCATGGCATATCTCATAGCTTCATTGAGTTACGCAAGCCCCTTCGCCACGACAAGGCAGTAATCCATGAAGGAGAAAGGGTAGTAATCTGTATTATTTTGGTTAGGTTCTCAGCCACATCTTTGATTTTTACTCCAGGGAGACAACATACCTCCCTGGATTGTATGACTGGTCTGCAGATGGATGATTCTGTTCCTTTGAGGATACAATCTCCTATTACCAACACTCGCCTTCCTTTTTGTGGGCTGCAGTCTGGGGTGCTTTTCTGTTTATCTCAGGTGTGTTTGTTGATGTGACATGTTTAGGGATATTTGAAGTGACTTTTTTTAGGGATATTTAAAGTTGTTTCTTTGCTAGGTGTCTGCATGTTTTCTTTGAGGGGGAGGTTGTGGGTCTGCGTGTTTCCATCTAAGGGGAGGAATCGATTGCTCAGTTTTAATGGCGCTGCTTCTGGTTGGGTTGGGTTGGGCAGAAGGGGTTTGTTACCCGTAGTTGTATGCTGCTTCTTTCTTTGAGTGTTGTGTTTCCTTCTATGTGTGACATACCTCCATTTGTCTTCCTCCTCCAAGGGTTTGTCAGGAGGGTCAAATCCTCTGGGAGTTATTTCTTCATTATTTGGTTCGGTTTTGGTAGA
>NW_015406823.1:0-2427 GCF_001527695.2 Protobothrops mucrosquamatus
CTCAGGGAAAGCTCAGATATGGAAAACAAGTGGTTTTTCAGCTTCCACAAGCTTGGGGAACCTGATTATATGTCTCTTTTTCAAATTTCATCTCTGTCTCAATACGTTTCTAGCTGAATGGAATTTTTAAGAACAATTGAATCATACGCCTTGGGCTACCTCCTCAGGGAAAGCTCACATCCGGAAAACAAATGGTTTTTCAGCTTCCCCAACATTGGGGAACCTGAATTTCTTTTTCTTTTTCAAATTTGAGTTATGTCTGAAAAATTGTCTATTCCAGCTGAATGAGAGTTTTACAAACAATTGAAAGATTCGACTTGGGCTAACTCCTCAGGTAAAGCTCAGATACGGAAAACTGGTTTTTGTGCTTCCCCAACATTGGGGAACCTGAATATGTGTTTCTTTTTCAAATTTGAGTTATGTCTCAAAAATTGTCTATTCTGGCTGAATGAGAGTTTTACCAACAATTGAAAGATTCGCCTTGAGCTAACTCCTCAAAGAAAGCTCACATCCGGAAAACAAGTGGTTTTTCAGCTTCCCCAACCTTGGAGAACCTGAATATGTGTCATCTTTTTAACATTTCAGCTCTTTCTCAAAACGTTTCTAGCTGAATGGAATTTTTAAGAACAATTGAAAGATTCGCCTTGGGCTACTTCCTCAGGGAAAGCTCACATCCGGAAAACAAATGGTTTTTCACCTTCCCCAACCTTGGGGAACCTGAATATGTGTTTCTTTTTCAAATTTGAGTTATGTCTCAAAAATTGTCTATTCTGGCTAAATGAGAGTTTTACCAACAATTGAAAGATTCGCCTTGAGCTAACTCCTCAAAGAAAAGTCACATCCGGAAAACAAGTGGTTTTTCAGCTTCCCCAACGTTGGGGAACCTGAATATGTGTCTCCTTTTCAAATTTCAGCTCTATCTCAAAACGTTTCTAGCTAAATGGAATTTTTAAGAACAATTGAAAGATTCGCCTTGGGCTACCTCCTCAGGGAAAGCTCACATCCGGAAAACAAATGGTTTTTCAGCTTCCCCAACCTTGGGGAATCTGAATATGTGTTTATTTTTCAAATTTGAGTTATGTCTCAAAAATTCTCTATTCTGGCTGAATGAGAGTTTTATCAACAATTGAAATATTCGCTTTGAGCGAACTCCTCAAGGAAAGCTCACATCCGAAAACAAGTGGTTTTTCAGCTTCCCTAACCTTGGGGAACCTGAATATGTGTTTCTTTTTCAACTTTGAGTTATGTCTCAAAAATTGTCTATTCCTACTGAATGAGAGTTTTGCCAACAATTGAAAGATTCGCCTTGGGCTAAATCCTCAGGGAAAGATCACATCCGGAAAACTACTTTTTCTGCTTCCCCAACCATGGGAAACCTGAATATGTGTATCTTTTTCAAATTTGAGTTTTGTCTCATAAATTGACTTTTTTGGCTGAGTGGATTTTTTACCAACAGTTGAAAGATACACCATGGGGTACTTCCTCAGGTAAAGCTCAAATACGAAAAACTGGTTTTTTAGCTTCCCCAAACAAGGGGAACATGAATATGTGTCTTTATTTCAAATTTCAGCTCTGTCTCAAAACGTTTCTACCTGAATGGAATTTTTAACAACAAATGAAAGATACCCCTTGGGCTAACTCCTCAGGGAAAGCTCACATCCGGAAAACAAATGGTTTTTCAGCTTCCCCAACCTTGGAGAACCTGAATATTTGTTTCTTTTTCAAATTGGAGTTATGTCTGAAAAATTGTCTATTCTAGCTGAATGAGAGTTTTACCAACAATTGAAAGATTCGACTTGGGCTAACTCCTCAGGTAAAGCTCAGATACGAAAAACTGGTTTTTGTGCTTCCCCAACCTTGGGGAACCTGAATATGTGTTTCTATTTCAAATTTGAGTTATGTTTCAAAAAATGCCTATTCTGGCTGAGTGAGAATTTTACCAACAATTGAAAGATTCGACTTGGGCTAACTCCTCAGGTAAAGCTCAGATATGGACAACTGGTTTTTCAGCTTCCTCAAACCCGGGGAACATGAATATGTGTCTCTATTTCAAATTTCAGCTCTGTCTCAATACGTTTCTAGCTGAATGGAATTTTTAACAACAATTGAAAGATACGACTTGGGCTACTTCCTGAGTTAAAGCTCAGATACGGAAAACTGGTTTTTGTGCTTCCCCAACCTTGGGGAACCTGAATATGTGTTTCTTTTTCAAATTTGAGTTATGTCTCAAAAATTGTCTATTCTTGCTGAATGAGAGTTTTACCAACAATTGAAAGATTCGCTTTGAGCTAACTCCTCAAGGAAAGCTCACATTCGGAAAACAAGTTGTTTTTCGGCTTCCCCAACCGAGGGGAACCTGAATATTTGTCTCTTTTTCAAATTTCAGCTCTGTCTCAATACGTTTCTAGCTGAATGGAATTTTTAAGA
>NW_015406824.1:0-2426 GCF_001527695.2 Protobothrops mucrosquamatus
TGGGAGAGGTGGTTTTGGGGCACTCGGTGTCTAAAAGGTTCGCCATCACTGGTCTGACAATTTGCCACGGCCAGCTCACCATGGACAAGAGTTACACTAATAGAGAATCATTAAAGAAGAGATGCAAAAACAGGGACAAAAGGAAATGTGAATGGCTAAATTTAAAATATTTTTGTATTTATTTTAAATAATTAAATTGAATAGTTAAATTGCCCCGCAGCAAGTTGTCCCACAGCGGGTTGGCCATGGTGAGTCATCCTGCGATGAGTTGGCCACGGTGAATTGTCCCATTCCGATTTTGTAAAGTAGTGACCAGATTTGTAAAGTAGTGTTTAAGTTGACAACACAAGTACCCAGGGGTGCCAGTGCATCTGCAGACACCTTTCGTGGCACCCACCAGGAGTTGGGTGGCATATATATTTAGTATATTATTAATCTGAGTGTTAGAATCTTCCTATTAAGAACGTTTTAAATAAAAAAACTAATAAAAGTCACTATTTAAAATTTGTTTCATCCCATGATAAATTGTGTTCCAGAATTTCTAAACTTCGTGATATTGTCGTTAGGTAGGGAAAAATAACCTAATAAGTGCATTTCCAGCAGATATTTAGATCTGTCTTTTTAAACCATTCTTTGGGATGTGTTATAATTAGAAGTTAATAAACAGAGATATAAGATTGCAACGTAAAATAGGATGGAATAATGTAACAATCAAGGAAACTTTATTGTGTTTCTGAGCTTGGGGTGCTGAATGCATTAAGGCACCTGACTGCTGGCTGTATTTACTAACTGGCCAAGTATATTGGCTGCTATGTGTATTTATTTACTGATGTTTATTTTTTTTATTTTTTTAGTATTTTAATTGTAATATATTTTTTTTAATTGTAAACTGACCAGAGTCATTGACTAAGATGAACGGCTATGGAAATTGAATGAGTGAGTGAGTGAGTGAGTGAGTGAGTGAGTGAGTGAGTAAGTAAGTAAGTAAGTTTCCTGCTCACTGGAACATACCTCAAGAAAATTGCATGCTGTGACAATTTATTACACATCCATTCGTTTATCATATATACCTGCCCATCTAACAGAACATCTGGGCAGCATATAATAAAAAGCACAAAACAGTAATTTAAAAAGAATTAACAGGTTAAAAAATACAATAATTATTTTTATAAAGCAAGAAGAGGACAACAAATAGTAATAGCATTGGAATCACCTCAGCAACTCATAATTCCTTTGGGACTCCCACAGCTGATGGCATAATCGAGTTTTGAGGAAACTTACACAAAATTAACAGGGATGGAGCCAACCTCACTTTGCTTTAGGAAGTTGCTTTGGCAGAAAAAATTATACTTCTCCACAGACCGGTTGCAACGCATTACTTTTTTGAATAGTGTTTGAAGCTACTTGGTTTTTAATTAATTAAATTAAATTAAATTATTTTTTTCTTTAGACTGACATTGCCCTGGAGTCACAGGCAGCCTGGTTTCCTAAAGAGGATGACCATCTAAAGAGGATTCATGACTGTCAGCAACGTCTGCTGATGCAAAACAGGTGGGTTTTTTGTTTTGTTTTTTTAGTGTTGGAGGGTCAAAATGTAAATTCTGGGATTGAATTTATTGGCACTTTTTGACACTTAGAATGCTGTTCTGTTTGATCGCGTAATATGCCTGTTGTTTTAGGATGCATCAAGAATCGGTGGACGAAGCCAGAAGAAAATTAGAAGAATATCAGAATAAACTGCAACAGAGATTCCAGTCAGTTTCCAGGGCATTGTTCAATCCCGAAGACAGACTTGCAAGCCTGAATTCTCTCCCTGATCCATGGTCACAAGCGCAGGACTTGCATCCATCACAGAGAATTGAAGCAACGACTTACAAGCCATCCGAGAAGGTTTCTGTTCAAGAACTGGCACCATCGTGGCAGAAGAACGAGGAGCAGAGGCTTGAAGTGGCCAGTGACGAGCAAGCTCAGCCCAGGGTTGATTCTGAAAGGCAAATGCAGGTAAATCAAAGATGTTTTCATTTGGCGCAAGGATCCTCTTCACATCAAGAGAAAGAAAAACTGGAGGATGCAGTGGGAACAACTGTGGCCCAGTCGTTGGAATTTCACAAGATTCCTGGATCGTTGTTGCCAAAACCTGAGGATACCTCAGCTACCACCCAACCTGTCGCTCACATTCCAGATGCCCGATTCGTTTTACCTGAAGGTGATTCTCCAGGGGCCAAGACCAAGAGCATCCAGGAGTCCTCGGCATCGAAAAAGGGACCTGAAGTTTTGCCCGGTTGTTCCGATATAGTAGAATTAAGAGACCAACTGCTGGCTTCCTCTGAGAGCATTGAAGTTCAGCAGGAGCACTTGAAAGAACTGCAGGAACGGCTAGATGAGCAGCGGGAAACCCTCCTGTTTCGCCAGAAAATACAGGAGGA
>NW_015406825.1:0-2426 GCF_001527695.2 Protobothrops mucrosquamatus
ACTAGAACTCACCGTCTCCTGGTGATTGGCCCAAAGTCACCCAGCTGGCTTTCATGCCTAAGGCGGGACTAGAACTCACCGTCTCCTGGTGATTGGCCCAAAGTCACCCAGCCGGCTTTCATGCCTAAGGGGACACTAGAACTCACTGTCTCCTGGTGATTGGTCCAAAGTCACCCAGCCGGCTTTCATGCCTGAGGCGGGACTCGAACTCACCGTCTCCTGGTGATTGGCCCAATGTCACCCAGCCGACTTAAAGTTGCCAGCTGGTGAGGAATTCTGGAAGTTGAAGTCTGTACGTCTTAATGTTGCCAAGGTTTGAGAAACTCTGCATTAAGTGAGAAAGTGATTTCCTCATTCAAGATTAGCATCTTATGTGAATCCAGCAACTCTGCTTTATGAAGACAGATTTGGGGGTTCTATAATGAAGTGAACCCAATTTATGGGCTGCCAGAGATCCCATTTTTTGGTTAGGATGACACCTTCTCTGTTTTTAGTTTTTACACCAATCCCTTTGGATAGTGACATGGATGGCATATAAATTTAATAAATTAAAATAGAATAAATAAGGCTATCTCCCCCCCCCCCAATGCACTTAGAAGAGGCCAGCTAGCTTTTTATACTAACTCACCTAATTTGCACTTCCTGATCTTGGTCCAAATTTGCCTTGTTTAAAATTCTGAATGCCAACAGCCTCTTTATGTTCTAAGGCAGGGGTGGGCAACCTTGGCTCTTTTATGACTGGTGGACTTCAACTCCCAGAATTCCTGAGCCAGCCATGCTGAGGGGAAAGGGAGAGGTTTCCAAGCTGAGCCATGCTGGCTGAGGAATTCTGGGAGTTGAAGTCCACGAGTCATGAAGGGGCCATAGTTCCCCCATGCTGGCTCAGGAATTCTGGGAGTTGAAGTCCACAAGTCATGAAGGGGCCATAGTTCCCCCATGCTGGCTCAGGAATTCTGGGAGTTGAAGTCCACGAGTCATGAAGGGGCCATAGTTCCCCCATGCTGGCTCAGGAATTCTGGGAATTGAAGTCCGCAAGTCATGAAGGGGCCATAGTTCCCCCATGCTGGCTGAGGAATTCTGGGAGTTGAAGTCCACCAGTCATAAAAGAGCCAAGGTTGCCTACCCCTGTACTAAACCAACTGTTGTAAGTCAAGGACCACCTACAAGGAATCCCATTGCAGAAACATTTTTGCAAAACAGCACCCAGTAGGAAAAGTTACTAGGGAGACATGCATGCGAAAACAGCATGTGAATCTTTGCACACAATGACGTTGAGAATCAGCTTGTGGTCCTGGGGATGACAAACTGAATGACACCAAAATTGACAAGCTTTGTCTCTTTTGAGGTGAGAGGGCAGAATTTACGGGCCAAGGTGGCGTGTCAGGACCAAGGACAGATCCCAAGAAGCCGAGCATGGAGCAAAATCCTTCAAGCTGTTGAAGCAGGCTGGGCTGGAAAGCTGCTGGAGACTAAGGTCAATCAATCAGAACAGAGCTGGAAGGGACCTTGGAGGTCTTCTAGTCCAGCCCCCTGCTCAAGCAGGAGACCCTCTACCATTCCAGGCAAATGGTTGTCCAATCTCTTCTTGAAAAGCTCGAGTGATGGAGCGCCCATGATTTCTGGAGGCGAGGAGTTCCACTGATTATACTGTTCTCCCTGTCAGGAAATTCCGCCTTAATTCAAGGTTGCTTCTCTCCTGGATTAGTTTCCATCCATTGCTTCTTGTCCTGCCTTCAGATGTTTTGGAGAATTGTTTGAGCCCCTCTTCTTTGTAGGAGCCCCTCATATACTGGAAGGCTGCTATCATGTCACCCGTAGTCCTTCTTTTCATTAAACTAGACATACCCAATTCCTGCAACTGTTCTTCATAACACTCAATCAATCAGAATAGAAGCTGGAAGGGACATTGGAGGTCTTCTAGTCCAGCCCCCTGCTCAGGCAGGAGAACCTATACTATTTCAGACAAGTGACTGTCCCATCTCTTCTTAAAAACTTCCAGTGTTGGAGCATTCACCGC
The DNA here is from genome assembly GCF_001527695.2 of Protobothrops mucrosquamatus. Classification (NCBI taxonomy): domain Eukaryota; kingdom Metazoa; phylum Chordata; class Lepidosauria; order Squamata; family Viperidae; genus Protobothrops; species Protobothrops mucrosquamatus. Next base: position 2,018 of record NW_015406825.1, read on the forward strand.
TTCTGGAGGCAGGTTGTTCCACTGGTTAATTGTTCTAACTGTCAGGAAGTTTCTCCTTAGTTCTAGGTTGCTTCTCTCTTTGATGAGTTTCCACCCGTTGCTTCTTCTCCTGCCTTCTGGTGCTTTGGAGAATAGCTTGACCCCCTCTTGTTTGGGGCAGCCCCTGAGATACTGGAAAACTGTTATCATGCTAAACCATCTTTCCCCTAGTCTGGAAAAAACCCAAATCCTGCAACCGTTCTTCATACGTTTTAGTCTCCAGGCCTTTAACCATCCTAGTTGCTCTTCTCTGCACTTTTGTTTTGGCACAGTTAAGTGAAACACTGCAATTGTTAGGTAAGTCACACGGTCATTAAGCAGAATCCGGCTTCCCCGTTGACTTTGCTTGTCAGAAGGTCACAAAAGGGGA
>NW_015406826.1:0-2425 GCF_001527695.2 Protobothrops mucrosquamatus
GTGATCTTGATTCTATCCCTCTGTTAATGCAGCCTAGGACTGCGTTGGGTTTTTTGGCAACTGCAGTACACTGCTGGCTCATGTTTAAGTGATTGTCCATTAGGATTCCAAATTCCCCCTCAAAATTACTACTATTGAGCCAGGTACCCCCTATATATATCTGTGCCTTTGGTTTTTCTTGCCTAAATGTAGAACCTTACTTTTTTCACCATTAAATTTCATTTTGTTAGATAGGGCCCAATGTTCAAGTCTGTCAAGATCCTTCGGAATCTTAAGCCTGTCTTCTGGAGTGTTGGCTATTCCTGCCAACTTGGTGTCATCTGCAAATTTGCGGAGTTCCCCATCTATCCAGTCATCTAAATCATTCATGAAGATATTGAAGAGTACGGGGCCTCTTGGGGGTACCCCACTGCATACTTCCCTCCATAGATGAAGTTCCATTGAGGACTACATGTTGAGTGCAGTTGGTCAGCTAGTTATGAATCCATCCAGTGGTGATGCTGTCTATGTTATGAAGTAGTAGGTTGTGGTCTACTTTATCAAAGGCCTTACTAAAGTCCAAGTAAATTATACCCACAGCATTTCTCTGGTCCACTAATTTTGTCACTTTGTCAAAAAAATGCAATAAGATTTGTCTGGCATGATCTGTTTTTGACAAACCAATGATGGCTTTTGGTTATGACTTTGTTTGCCTTTACAATAGGTGTTCGCAGATTTGTTGCTTGATTATCTTTTCCAGAATTTTCCCAGGTATTGATGTCAGGCCAATAGAGCTCTAATTTCCTGAATCCATTTGTTCACATGTTCTTATGATATGTGCAGATTTCCCCCCTTTTGTAGCTCTACTCAGATTTGCTGTTCATTTGCTTTTGTTCCACAATAGAAATTCACAGGACCAATGAAATAGTCTCTGACAGCATCATCTTCTTCCTTGCTCAGTCTTCTCTAAACTGGTGCCTTCCAAAGGTGCAAGACCACCTCTTGCAGTTGGTTCTAGAATTCCCCTTTCTGGGAACTGAAGTCCACAGGTCTTCAAGTTGCTGACACTGAGATTGTTGGACCACATATTAGGAATATTTAACTCCTTTTACTGGGTACCAGGTTGGAGAAGAGGAGCTGAGCTGACAGAGAAAGACTTGGCTTTAGCAACTGTATATATTTGCGTGAATGCCTACATTTTTTTAAAAAAAGAAAAGTACAATAGACACACAAGTTTTTATTCCACAGAAAAAATATAGAACACAAACAAAAACACGTTCATTCCTTTAGTAGTGTACCTGCGTAAGTAGCATTTATATTCTGCTGCGAAAATAAAATTGAAACAAATGAAAATTTCTAAATGCAATCAACAGCTAGACAGATTTATCAATACATTAATTTACCACTGGCCTGAACTTGAGTAAGGATGATTTGGATTGAGGTTTAAGCCTCTTATCATTACACTCAGTCCTTGACTTACAACCATAATTACAACCCAAAGATTTGTTGTTAAGTGCTGTGATTGTTAAATGAAGCATCAGGTGATCACACCTGATTTTACAACCTGTTTTGCCATGGTTGTTAAGCAAGGCACCATGTGATCTTGACCTTGCTTGTCGAAAGCTGGCTACAAAGGTTGCAAACGATGATCACGCAATTATATGATGCTACATTTCAAGGACCAGTTGTCACATTTTTCAGCACCATTGTAACTTTGAACGGCCATTAAACAAATGGTTGTAAATCAAGGTTTACCTGTTTTGATACCCTTAAAAACACAGCTTATCTGTGGCTACGGGCATAGTGAAGAACAGTTCTTTCTACTCACGGCTCTTGTTCCAGTGTGTTCAACTTGGCGACAAAGTTGCATGGTATATAGCCCACTTGCCCTGTGGTGAGAGACTGAGCTTTCCACCATTCCCCTGTCCTAAAAGAGAGAAGAATTGTCTGTCCGTCTCCTTATTCTTCAACCCCATCCCTACCCAAGAGACAAAGGCAGAGAATGAACCCCAACTGAGGCATGGACAACCTTATTTCTCCTTCTTCCAGTGTGTGTTCCTTTAGCCATGCCGGCTGGACGCCAGGCATCAGTCATCCCCAAACAGGGAGCTCCTTTCCATTATCACAGTATAACGTTTGCACAATGAATTTTTGTGATGTGTTTTATCAAAAGGAACCCCACCATCCCTCCACCCAGGGCAGTGAACCTGGGTGGGATATACTCCAACACCAGAGTACCCATTGGGGAGAGCAGAAGTGTCCAATAGATCAAGATGGCTACTGCAGCTTGCCAATCAAAGCCCGACCCCTTTTTTTATACACTGCACAACTTATGAATGTACAAAACATTAGAGGCAGTAAATGAATTTGCGTGCCTTGGTAAAAAGTCTCTACTCAGAGACTGAATTCAACCATGGCAAAACTATGGAATTCTCACATTGTTTTG
>NW_015406827.1:0-2425 GCF_001527695.2 Protobothrops mucrosquamatus
AAATAAAGAACCATTGTAACAGCCTGAGCAGGAGAAAAAGAGAGGTTTCCTGATGGTTGAAAAGCTAAGGAGGATGCAAAATATAAAGAGGTCACACAGCCTTTTTGGCATCACCATTCTCCTCCTATCTTAAAAGAATTCTGCTGTTTTAATTTCTGCATGAGGATGGTTTGGATATAATTCTTAAGTGGAGATTTTAACAATTTAAAAGTTGGAGTGGTTTAAAGAAAGAACGGGTTTTGTCATATGTTTTGTAGCATATGACATCTGCTATATGTTGGCTTTTGTTATAGCTACCTGATATTTGAGAGTGACAGTGATGATTTAATGAGTCACTAGGAGATCCCGGACCTGCCCTCCTACAACCCTTACTTTGGAATCCATTTTGAAGCATTGCACAGCCCTGCTAATTCACCCCTGATATAGCCACTTTAATAAGCCCATTGTTTTTAACCATTTTTATTCCTTATACTCAGGGTTTAGAGTTTTCTCTCTGTTCCTCAGACCTGTAATTTATTTCCACGAGTCTAATGAAATGTAGGATGATCAGAAATTACTGGACTCAGGAAGGAGTGGTCTTAGAGTACCGTCTAGTAACAAGGATCTGAAGAAATCATATTTTTGATACCCACAACCCCCCCTGCATTTCTTTCAAAATAGTTAACTAATATCAATACCTTTTTGTACTTGTTAACTTAACCTTTAATAGTTTGTCCCTTGCTTGCCTTCTGAAATAAATTATGTGAAATAATAGAAATTTATATAAAAATGTTTTCTGCAATCTTTCTGAAAGATGGTATAATTCCTCTCTAATGTTATTATAGTTTAAGGAATAAGTACAGTGTTTCTCTTTTTTCCCATTCTCTTTCCTTTGTGCAAAAACTATTTTGGATTGAAAGGAACTGCCTCAGTTAAACCTCCCAAGAAAGCAGAACTCTTGAAACTTGCATTGTTTCAACAGGAACTTTTTATTGGAAGGTATAGACAGCAGGAAAGTAAGGCAGGATCTGAGGATTTCCCACGCAAAATGTTAGATTAAAATAAACCATTCAAACTCCACCCCAACTGTCCATCCGGCCAGTTCAAACAGTCATTGAAGCCCAGCTAAAGCCAACATCCTCTTTACTTATAAGCTATACAAATAAAATAAAGTAATTAAGAGAAATGAATAAACAACATTAACATAAAGAACCATTGTAACAGAGCTGAGCAATATTGTTTTAGCAGCAGCTTTGAAATCCAATAACTTTGAGTAACTCTTTCTGATAAGAAAAGAGTTGGAATAAGAATTTGAAACCTCATACATACTGTAATGTATTGGTCACAACTGTTTTGAATCACTTGCTTAATGTCTAATCACTTGTTTGAATGTCTGACCTAGATTCTGTTGTTATGTAACGGCTGCAGTTACTTAAGCCAGACTTGCTGTCTTCAGGCTGGTAAGTAGGTGTTGGGCAGGAAACTGTTACTTTAAACCTATTGGCTGCCGCCTGGAGGCTAACCATATAAATAGCTGCACAGCAGCTATTTGAGCTGCTTCTGTTCAGAGTTAAATAAACTTGTTGCGGTTTCAACACTTGTCTCGCTTAATGCCTTCAAGAACCGAATACTTAACAGTGGCAACGAAGGTGGGATGTGCTGCTTCATCATAAGAGTCTGAAGTCACTAGGGAGGGAGGCCAGCACAGAGCTTGGCAGGAAGTACATTCCCCCCCCACCTTGGTCTGCCAAACAAGCCACACTGGAGACCAACACACCCTAAGGATCCATCCTAGGGTCTACGCAGCACAAGGCAACGCGAGCAACAAGAAACGCAAGCAACTCACCATGGAGAAAGTGGGGTAACTCGAAGAGTTCGATGTCAACCACATGGAGTAGTGCTATGTGACCATACTTATTTCTTGACACTGATCATCCTGATTGATTTAATGACTATGTGCAATCAAGTCAGTGTTGATGTTCAGCATCCACATAGATAAATTTGTGCTTAACCTGGCCCTTCAGCTGTTCTAATCATGCAACGTGACCATCTAAGTGAGTCCATCTAACTTTCAGCTGGTTGTCCTCGTCTTCTCTTTCTTTCTAACAACCCCAGCATTAGAGCCTTCTCCAGAGAGCTAGGTCTTCATGTAATGTTTCTAAGTCAGATAATTTGAGTCTTGGTATTTGTTCAACAAATGAGTTATTGTATAATGATCCAAGGTTTTTTTTTTATAGATATTTTATAGGTTTTTTAACTATAACAATCTCCAGTGTCTGGTGTACAGCGTGTTGCATTGGTTTATATTTGAACAAGAAAAAAAGGACAATAATAATTAATTAACAATCAATAACGATTAAATTTGATAAATTGATAATTAATATCAAATACATTTCTTTGATTTTTTGCTTTTCCCATTTGTATTCTCCTTCTTCAACCTTAGCCA
>NW_015406828.1:0-2425 GCF_001527695.2 Protobothrops mucrosquamatus
AGGAGGAGGAGGAGGAGGAGGAGGAGGAGGAGGAAGGACTGGGGGGTCCTTGCTGCTCTCTGAGGTTGGAGGTTTTTCTGCAGACGTTTCATGTCCCAATTAGGGAATGTCATCAGTGCGAGAGGTGTGGGGAGGCTTGCTGTTTATATCCTGTACAAGTGATTGTGTTAGTTCCTGGATAATCAACACACCCACCCTCCCTTCTAGCCCTGATGATGTTCCCTGGTTGGGTCGTGAGACGTCTACAAGGAAAGCACCCAGCTCAGAGAGCACCATGGAGTCTATAGTCCTTCCTCCTCCTCCTCCTCCCTTCTAGCCCTGATGTTGTTCTCTAAGCCACGATGGAGAAACCCCGATCAAGACGGCGGTTGAGACCTCCACTACGCCCTTGAGGACACCCGATCAAAGCAGCAAAAAAACCCAAAACAATTCGCAAGGCTTGGCCCCTGGCCGCCTTTCGTTTCAATCTTACCCAGAGGCAGTCCTCGATTTACGACCGCAAGGAAGCCCAACAGTTCTGCCACTGAGCGGGACGGCGGATCAGGGAGCTGGACCCCAGTTGAGCCACCCCGGTTCAGGGAATCGCGGGCAGGTCCTCGGCTTTACGACGACGAGCCGCTTTCGGGACCGTTTCAAGTTACGACGGCCGGGAAGGAAGGGGCTTAGGACCTTCGGGTTTCCCCTCCAGTACGATTGCCCGGGATCGCTGGATCAGAATTGAGACGCTTGGCCACACACACACACACACACACACACACAGCTCGGACTCAGACTTACGACGGTCGCAGCCTCCCGACCCGTTTAACGACCGTCGGAGGAGCGGAGGCGAGAAAAGGTCGCCCAGAGGGGCGACAAGTCTCGCTTAGTGACCGAAAAGTTGGTCCTTAACAGACGGGCGCCGAGGACGGTCGTAAAGCGGGGAGACTCATTTAACAACCGCAGGGAGGGGAGGGCGTAAAACGGGGCAAAACCATTCTCCGGTCCGGTTTAAGGACCGAAATTGCGGTCGTTAACACCGAGGAGCGCCATCCAGTCCATTCATCCCCGCCCTCGGTCGTTAAGCGAGTCAGGTCCCTGTTTTACGACCGGCCCAGCGTCGTTAAGCGAATCTGGCCACTGGGACGGGTTGCTTGGGGAGGAGGGGTGGGCTGGATGGCCTCGGGGTGCCCCCCCGGTCTAGGATGTCCCTTTCTAGGGCCACAGGCCTCCGGGCGAGGCCGATGGGACATGTAGTCCGAGTCCAAGATGGAGTTTTAGCACAGAGGAGCGAGGTTGGGTGGACGGGGCCGCCCCAGTCTGGCCTCCTCTGCTCCGGCAGGCGAGGAAGGAAGGCCTCGGGGGGTCCGGCTTTCGCCCGGACGCGTCTTACCTTCCCCGGGGGGCGGCGGCCGCCGCAAAGCGAGGACCTGACCTCGACCAGCAGCCTGCACGTCCGCTGCGGCTCTGAAAGCAGCGCTCGCGTCGCGCCTCGATGACGTCAGCCGCCGGCGGCAGCGGCGGCGGCTCCAGACCTCGGAGACTGCAAGTCCCAGAATTCTCAGCCGTGACGGCGGAGGGGGAGGACGTCTGGGAGTTGAAGGAAAAGGGCCCGTTCTCAAAGCGCATGCGCGCTTCGGGAAACCCAAAAAAAAAACCCCCACCCGGGCCTCAGTTTAGATTTAGAAATAAAGAAAGCGCGGGGCCTGGTTCGGGCGAGCTTGAGGACTCCAAGTCCCAGAATTCTCCGTCGTGAGAACGGAGGGGGAGGAACTCTGGGAGTTGAAGGCCTCGCCTGCGAGACGGTTTCCCAAGCGGGGAAGAGGTTCTCAAAGGCGCATGCGCACTTTAAGGAACAAAAAAGAAGGGCTCGGTTAGAAATGAAAGAGAGCGCGGGGCCATCCCGAGCGTTGCGGGCTTCAAATCCCAGAATTCTCAGCCACGATGAAGGATGGCGAGGAATTCGGAGTTGAAGTCCTAGGAGAAGATCCCAGTTTGGGACGATTTCTCAAGGCGCATGCGCACTTCAGCGTGAGCAGAAAAAAAAGGCGTCAGCGGCGCTTCCCGACCATGAGGACTTCAACTCCCAGAATCCTCAGCCGTGACAATAGAGGGGGAGGAACTCTGGGAGTTGAAGGCCGCGCCTCTCACGATGGCTGAGGTTTGGGGAAGAGCGGTTTTCATGACGCATGCGCACTTGGGGAAAAATGGCGTCCGTTTTTAGAAAGGCCTCAGGGGGAAAAAAAACAACTCCTCAGTTTGGAAAGTCGGCGGCGACAAGCCCGCCGGAGGGGACTTCGCCTCCATCCCGCCACGCTCAATCCCATTCCTTCCCCCGGTTGTCCCTCCGCCGCGCCTGCTTGATATATTCACGAAAGAGGCCCGAGCAGGCGCTTAAGACTACACCTCCCGTCGTCCTTTGCGCCCCACTCTGGCCGGCGAGAAGGCG
>NW_015406829.1:0-2425 GCF_001527695.2 Protobothrops mucrosquamatus
TGCTTTCAGCTTCAGAACTGCACTGTGCAAACTGAATTGACCTTTGTATGTAAACAGATGATCTTTTTCTTGAATTACTTCAGATAAATTTGCAGTAATAAGTATTTTATCTGCCAGTTGCATCTTCTTGTGACAGGTGCAATCATTGCCTACTGTATTTAGTGCCTTTAGTAGAAGTCTCTTGTCTTTTGCCATTGGCGTCAGCTACTGAATTTAAATATAAGAAGATTTTTGACAGTAAGAACTGTACAACTGTGGAACAATCTCCCCATGGAAGTTTTGGGTTTTTAATAAGAAGATAGGCAGGCATGGGCCATGTCTCATTTATTTGTTTTTCCTGAAAATTGCAAAAATATTATCATTGTGGGTCTTCCAACTCCACAGTCATGTAATTCTATGTATGCATTAAGGTTTCCTTTATGACTAGTTGGAAAACAGACAGAGAGCTTGGTAAGTACAAAGGAAGATGAATAAATGGAACCAATCCAATGATCCTAACTACAAAAGACTAACATCTGAAGTAGTTATCCTATATTGTCTCTGGGAGGCCTGCGTTTCTCTTTAATATCTTCATGGAATAATGTAGTAGATATGCAAGTAGTTGCTTCTGTTCCCCCAGTAGAGTTTGCATACTCAGATCTTGGCAGGTATAGAATAAAAGAGACTCTAGCTTCAGCTATCTATAATTCAGCAGGCAAAGGCACAGAAATCCTATAAGAAAATAATTTTAACTTTCACAAAAGTTAAATTACTTGTAGGCACTTCAGAAACCATCTGGAAGAAAGCAATCAGTTGTTTATGAAATTTATAGACCTGAATTTAAAAACAAATGTCAAGTTACTGGATAGAATAGAAAATGTACAGAGTAAGCAGAAAGAATATTATCCCACAATAACATAAAATTGTATATATCTAAGAATAAATGCCAAGTGCTGATGTGGCTTTTCATGTAGAATATACATGGATGATCAAGAAAGAGAAGCCGATATTCATTTTATTTTGTTTTTTTGCTATTCTCATGATTGTTAACTGACATATGATTTAAAAGATTCTATACCTCATATGGTCTGTAATTGCCCTTCCCAGAATTGAACCTGGGATTCTGACTTCATAATTGTCTATCCCCACTGATCAACCAAAGATCAAGAACTACACAAGAATCGAGAAGGGAGGATCCATAATTTTCATTTCAAGAATTCATGCTTAAATAAAAACCATGCACATTTTTAAAAATTAAAAAATCATCTAGAACAGACATAATCCTTACTGCATAGCTGCATCAAATCTGGATCATATCAAATCATTTCATTTCTGTGGCAAAAATAAAGCCTCTCTACATTATAACTATGTCATCACAACAATGGTTGAGTCACGTCATAAATCATTAATGTATATAATGCATATTATATACTGTGTTGAATATATGTTTTTCATGTCTATTCATAATAAAATTAGTTTTTTTATTTTTCTTTTATAAACATTCTTTTAAAGTTTGCTTTGCTATTACTCTTCCATTTTTAATATATTTAATGTCCTGTAATTTATTCTTTGTTTTTAACATAAACAAGGCTCTGTGTTAACCCTGAATTTTTTAATAGACCTTTCGATCCTGAACAATCCAGTGACCAGACTGGAGAGACAAAGTCAATCCAAGCTTAACAAATCAGGGACAGCTGAATTTTGGCAAAATTGGATAAGATGTGATGTAGTCGAGAGTAAATACCATGAGCATTTCTTAGAAATTTTCTGTTATTTATAGACGTTAAATGAGTCAACAGAATCTACCATTTCCTCAATCAAAATTTGACAGTTACAATTTGACAAGAATTTGCCAAACCCAAGAGTTGTCAACACTGAGCTATGTGGTAGAAACATCAGTTTGGTCCTCTAGTATTTCTGTTTTGTCATTTGAGTGGTAAATTGTCTGTCACAAGGTGTGTAATTTCTTTGTAGGACTCTTACATTCCTGGAGGCACAACAAAGTAATTTTTGTATTGAAGTTAGGCCTTCTCAAGAATGAATATATCTCCATACATTGTGCAGGATAGCAAAAAGTAATTGAAACCTCAGGCTTGTTTGCTAATCATCCAGCTTGAAACAGCAGGTTTTTCTACACTCTGCATTTTTTTCTCCAGACATAGTTTGGGGAAATGGTATATTTTGCTGACTTGTTTAAAAGTCTCTAAATAACAGAAAATTGCTAAGAGATTATCATGGTATTTACTTTCTTCTGTCCCACATCTTAGCAATAAATGTCTCTCATTGCCCAGAGGATCTTAATATCTTGAGATGCCAGTCAGACATAAACATAGTCAGCTTTTGTACACATAGAAGCATGTACATTTTTTCAGACAGATGTAAGCACATAGCAATCAAGTGGATTGATTCTGTTCCATTTCTACCTCCATAGTCACTTTGGAACCAA
>NW_015406830.1:0-2425 GCF_001527695.2 Protobothrops mucrosquamatus
TCTTTGAAGGCGTTTCGCTTCTCATCCAAGAAGCTTCTTCAGTTCTGACTGGATGGTGGGGAATGGAAGGATTTATATTCCTTGTAGACAGCCGGTCATTTGCATCCTTTAGGTTACTGAAGCAGCTTATTCTGTCTGTTGTATTTTGAATTATTATCCAGGGTTAATGTCTAGTGTTAGGCCAGGATTATTTGTGGCACTGCTGTCTCTGATTGGTTTAGTTCCTCCTATGAAATCCTGGAGAGTGGGCAGGCGTCAGGTTCCTCCCATAAAACAGTATCATTTAGGACAGGGATAGGCAACCTTGGCTCTTTTATGACTCGTGGACTTCAACTCCCAGAATTCCTGAGCCAGCCACGCTGAGGGGAAAGGGAGAGGTTTCCAAGCTGAGCCATGCTGGCTCAGGAATTCTGGGAGTTGAAGTCCACGAGTCATAAAAAAGCCAAGGTTGCCTACCCCCGATTTAGGAAGATATGTCGCAGCATCTACCCTTTGGGATACGTTCTCTCCCCAGGATTTGGATGGGCCTGACCCCACGGACCTTCTCCGAGGCCTTGAAAACATGTCTTATTCCCCAGGCAGGAATGTTGGATGTGCTCATCCTGCGATGACCTGGCTTCAGTTTTGCTACCTTGTGGTGTTTTGTGTGTTTTGTTACTGGTTTTTCTGTTTTTATATTTTTTTAATTATACTGTAAGTCAGGTGCCCAAGTCACTCTTTGTGAGTAGACCAGCCATATAAATCACTGAATAAATAAATAAATAGCATAGATTGTGTACCCAGAAATTTTACTTCTGCAGCTTAACACATAATCAAACAATTTAGGCCATTAAATATCTTTGCTGGGTTGTTGGTTTTTTGTTTTGTTTTTTTGCTAAGGTTGAATTTTTTTACCCATCTAAGTAAAATCTAAATTACCCTAGTTTGCCTTCTGGGCAGACGTAGAGGGTATGGTGAAGCTAGACCCTGTTTTGCTAACTATGAGCATGAGCGGATTCCTGCATCAAAGGCTTCTAATACATGCGCTCTTCATAACTTCCACCCAACTTTGAAACCAGAGAGAGAAGTTCTGGAGCGTTGTTCCTGCTGAGACTTTGGGCAGCATCCTTTACGGCAGCGGTTCTCAACCTATGGGTCGCGACCCCATTTGGGGTCGATCGACCATTTCACCGGGGTCGCCAAGCAAGGCTGTCTGCCATTTTTTTCCCCTTTTCCGGCGGGTGCCTTACCTCCCTTGAGCTGGGCCAGCTGGTGGTTGGCCTGCTCCGTCTCTGCCGCTTGCCAGCTACGCCTCGGCCGGCGCAGGGGGCAGAACCATGCATGTGCGGCGCTCCCAGGCAGGGAAAGTCCTCGACTTACGACCGGTTGGGTAGTCCTCGACTTACGACCAGTTTAGTCCTCGACTTACGACCGGTTTAGTCCTCGACTTATGACCGGTTTAGTCCTCGACTTACGACCGGTTGGGGGTCGCGGCATTAAAAAGGTTGAGAACCACTGCTTTACGGCTTGTCCCTCCCGTAGCCATCTGTTGTATAAGCAAGTTTGGAGAGATGCACCCCAAAGTTTCCTGGAGTAACTTAAGACACTGGGATTTTATTTTTACAAGTCATTCTTTGAACTTCTCAGCAAGAGAGTACAGGAGCTTCAGCCTGAAAGTGAACTCTTCATTCCTTGGACTCATCGCTGCCTCCCCTAGATATGTGGAGCCAAAACCTCAGAACAGATTCTGGCTATAGTCCTGTATTTGGTATATGCTTATTTCAGAAATGGAAACCTGGCACTACAAACATAAAAAGAAACTTGAGTGCACCGCAAAAAGACTTGCAGCTGAGTCTTTAGCTGCTTCTACAGCAGGGCTTTTCAACCTTTTCACCAATTGCACCACTTTTAGGATATGTCAACATCTGAGTACCACCAGTCACCTAGCAAGGTGTCAAAAACTTGATGACCAAAAAAACCCGGAAGAAAGTGATAAAGTACAGGTAGTCCTTGACTTACAACAGTTTGCTTAGCGACTGTCCAAAGTTACAACGGCACTGAAAAAAGTGACTTATGACCATTTTTCACACTTATGACTGTTGCAGCATCCCCAGGGTCATGTGATTTACATTTGGATACTTGGCAATCGATTCCTATTTATGATGGTCACATTGTCCCAGGGTCATGTGATCCCCTTTTGCAACCTTCTGACAAGCAAAGTTAGTGGGGAAATCAGATTCACTTAACCACTATGTTACTAATTTTACAACTGCAGTGATTCACTTAACAACTGTGGCAAGAAAAGTCATAAAATGGGGCAAAGCTCATTTAACAAATTTCTCTCCCCTCCTTTTATATCCAAGTTCCCTCCCTCCTTCCCTGACTTTCCTTCCTTCCTTCCTTCCTTCCTTCCTCCCTCCCTCCCTCCCTCCCTCCCTCCCTCCCT
>NW_015406831.1:0-2425 GCF_001527695.2 Protobothrops mucrosquamatus
GAACACCTTGACATTTTCAACTGCCATATTGCAGTTTACTCTTTTTACAATATCTTTTGCCTTGCCGCCCCCAACTAGGGGCATAGAGCAGGCTCAAGTCGCAACTGCGAAATATTTTTATATCCAAATTTCTTTTTTCTGACAAAGAGTAAAGAATTAAATTGGGAGACTAAGATGGACCATTTCTGGCTTTTTTTGCAAGGCAAAAGATATTGTAAAAAGAGTAAACTGCAATATGGCAGTTGAAAATGTCAAGGTGTTCACAATCAGACCGATCTGTCTGAACTCCCTATAATTACTCCCTTGACTCTGCTGGCAAAGAGGGGAAGAGAACCTGTGGCTCAGTGGCTAAATCACTGACTAGTATGTATAACTGCCCAGGTTCAAATCCCATAAAGGGTATGGCTAACTGATGAAGGCAAAAAAAGCCACACACACATATATATAAACTAATTTAGAGAACTAGACTAATTTTAAGATAGCCAGAGACCAAGCCAAGATTTCTCAAAATCCAATCTCACTTCTTCTTTGAAATCTGTCACCTGCCTCATCAAGACAATAAGGATTATATTCTATAGGATTATGGACACAGATATTGAATTATTTTCAGTAGTTTTAAATCATATTTTAAACTGCCCAGTGTTGTTATAAAGTATCTTGAATACTTCAGTGCACTTCATGGTGGCGCAGTGGTTAGAATGCAGTTTTGCAGGCTAACTCTGCCCACTGCCAGCAGTTCGATCCTGACTGGCTCCAGGTTGACTCGGCCTTTCATGCTTCTTTCCAAAGTCAGTAAAATGAGGACCCAGATTGTTGGGGGCAAGAGGATGACTCTTAGAGAGGGCTGTAAAGCTCTGTGAAGCGGTGTATATGTCTAAAATGCTATTGCTATTGTTAGGATCTAATCTGCAGATTTATCTGAAAGCACCGTTTTAATTTAAGAAAGGCCATCTCTATACTGGATGGCACAGGCTTCAGTTTATGAAGTGAAGGGGAAAAAATCCTCTTCTAAATAAATATGCAAAATGCAGAGAGGGAAAAAACTCTTCCCTTTCTTTGTTTGTTTCCTATCAAGAAAGTTTTGCTTTAAAAGCAGCATTCTTCCCTAGATCTGGACAGCATCAATTGGGCAAACCGTTACAGAGTCTGAGAAATTGCAGAAATAAATCACGTTTAACATTATCTCCAGCACTGTCATATTTACTAAACAGAGATGGAAATCAGCAGTAACAATTTTCATTGTTCCATTGAGCTCTTGTGTTCTAATTAAAGAGAAGGCTCTTTCCACTACTAACCTAGCCATTGATCTTACTTGAATATTGTATAACTTTATTTTATTTTTTCCTTTTGCAAACTTTCACAAACGGCTAAGAATGCGTGCAGATGTGTGTGTCCGGGCACGGATTTTAGTGCAAGGATTTATTTTGTCACTTGGCAATAACAGGTCATTTGCCTAGAGTCAAATCAATAAAGTTTTGGTCCTTTCTGTTTTCAGACAAACCTGATTTTTCCTCTTCCCCTCTAGCTTTAATAAAAAGACAATGAGGTGGGGTTTTTTTAATTATTATTATTATTATTATTATTATTATTATTATTATTATTATTATTATTATTATTATTATTATTATTACTACTACTACTATTAAAGATATAGGTCAAGCAAACCTGGTTATTTCAATTCTGTGGGGTGCCTTGGCCTCTGTTGTCATATGACTCAAATTGTTCTGTTGAATCCTAATTATTCCTCCTGGTTGCTTCACATTTTCATGTGATTCCTCCTCGCACACTTAATGTCAGAACTCATAAGCCGCCCTGTAGTAAAACACTACATTGTTGTATGTCCTCCCTTCCATTGTTAATACAGCGCAGAGACTGCAAGAATGCTTTAATCTGGTCCACAAGGAAAATGCGGTCTAAAAATGTAATAAACTTTGTATCTTTCCCAGATATCCCTTCCCGGAAACATTCCACAGTGATAGACATTTGAAATGTGTCCTCCTGTATATAAATGCCTTTTATCTTGGGACTTCTTTAAAACAAAAAAAATCAATTGGGAATGTATTTGTTTGAACAGTATTTGTGGCAATAAAGCCTGAATCTCTAATCTGAAGGATGGTTTTTTCTCAGGCTAACGGCAGCAAAGCAACAGTGTCCACAAAATTGCTTTTAATTATGATTTAATACTTCTTCATTTCACTGTTTTCCAGCTGAAATGTTTAACTGCCCCGAGGTGATTCGCAAATCAAATAGTAAAAACCACAAGCGTTAGAATAACTCCACTAACAGTTACCTCTGACTGGAGTGACCTCTACACCTTCCAAAGAAACAAGCACAAACTCTAATTAATATTATAAACATTTAGCCAGTGCCAACAACCCACTAAAATCTCCTGCTGTTATTGTTATCCAAAAGGTGACTCAAAGGA
>NW_015406832.1:0-2425 GCF_001527695.2 Protobothrops mucrosquamatus
AAGCTAACACTTTTAAAGTTGCTTAGAGCTGATGTGAAATTTACTTGATGCTTATATATCCTGATGATTTTGTGTTGCAATAACCTTGTGAAAAGGGAAAAGGTAGCAATAAAGATACAACAGAAAACTGCTCTCTAATTCTGAAGCAATAAAGGAAAGGAGAAGAAACAGCTGATTAAAAATGACATGTTACTGGTGGTGAAAATAAAGAAACTTAATATGTGGGTTCCTGTAGGAGATTTCAGCAGTAATGAAAAATAAAGTGACTCACGGTTTGAGTGACGTATAAAAATTAGCGGGCTTTAATAAGGCTTTCTACTTACTTGTTAAACTAAGTGTTCTCAGAACTGGAAGACAGCAGAGTTGAAGGAAGACTAGATGTGTCTGCCTCTGGAGACAAGGAGTACAGATCCAATCTAATTCAAAGAAAAATATATATTTTAAGTGGTATTAGATGCCCACCTTGAGATCTCAGCACAATCAACGACCTCAGATAAAGAACTGAACTTGGGTTCTTCTCCATTCTCCATTCATGTGTATTTCATCAGCACGTTGTAGGTTCTTCTTCTTGATTCTTGGCATCTGAAATATCATGCCTGCTCTTCTAATGTTTTTAGTAGAGCTCTAACTTCCTAAAGCAAATCAACCCCGACAGTTTTTTTTGGGAAGGGCAGATACTGAAACTGAAGCTCAAATACTTTGGCCACCAAAGGAGAAGAGAGGACTCCTCGGAAAAATCCCAAGGACTGTTGGGAAAGATTGTAGGCAAAAGGAAGAAGGGGATGGCGGAGGATGATGTGATGGTTAATAGTGTTATCTGTGTGGTGAACATGGGTTTGGGAGACGGTGGAGGATGGGGGGAGGGGGCTGGCCTGCTATGGTTTATGTGGTTGCAAAGAGTTGGACACAACTTAATGATGGAATAACAAGAGCCCTAACTACTTTAGAATAACATAGTTGGAAGGGACCTTGGAGGTCTTCTAGTCCCAACCCCCTGTTCAGGCAGGAAACCCTATACCATCTCAGACAAATGGCTGTCCAGTCTCTTCTTAAAAACTTCCAGTGTTGGAGCATTCACCGCTTCTGGAGGCAGGTGGTTCCACTGGTTAATTGTTCTCACTGTCAGGAAGTTTCTCCTTAGTTCTAGGTTGCTTCTCTCCTTGATTAGTTTCCATCCGTTGCTTCTTGTCCTTTCAATATTCATAGTTTGTATTCATAATGTCTGAGCAGATCTATCTGATCAAGACAACATTAGCTTTCCCTTTCTTTCTTCTACTCTCCCATCTGCTGTCAGCATCATACAAATGACAGCAGAGAGTGCGAGAGAGAGAGTGCGAGAGAGAGAGAGAGAGAAAGAAAGAGAGAAAGAAAGAGAGAGAGAGAGAGAGAGAGAGAGAGAGAGAGAGAAGGAATAACCACAGCTCTGGGAGGTCACAAGAAGGTAACAATAGACAATTTTCCATGGTTCAAATGTAGCTTTATCCTACTGTTCTTCATTACAAGACTACAGCAAGATCAATTTTATTAACTTGTAAGTCTTAGGAAGCCAACACCATTAACTATATGCTGGACCATTTAAAAAAAAACAAACATGTGTATTACAGCTTGCTTTTTCCCCCATTACTGTGCTTGAGAAAGAGGAATAAAAATTGTGTTTGATTTCTGAAACTGAGAGTCATTTTGTTCTGTAATGTTGTTGTAGGAAACATTAATTGTCATGTGTAGGGAAGGAATATCCCTATCATATATTCTTTGTGTTTTTGTTACTTAGTTTTAGTCTCCTGAAAAAAAAATAGGCATTTGGATATTACATTGAATATTAGGATAGGATAAACTGAATAGCTGGTATTTGTCAATGGCATCTAAGATATTGAAACAGAATGCTGCTCTCTTAAATAAGGGTTAGGATTATAAGATTAAAAGCGCTTGGGTAAACAGTTGCTATTAATGATAGTAGACAATTTAACTATTTAGCCTGGATTTACAATAGATGGCAACTTGTGAGCTTTTTTTTTAAAGCACATTTTTAAAAAAATGCTATCAATATTTGCAACCCCTCCCCTTTTTCTAAATTATGGTTTTATTGTCATTGGAGCAAGGCAATATTTGAAAATCATGGCAAAATCTAAAAAGTTTCCTAAGGGGTAGCAGAATCAGTTGTAGAATAGGAACTCAGGGAAAAGTAACCTTTATGTGGTCACTACTACCACCACCCTGAAACGGGTGTGGACCTCCCTCCCCCCTCCTCCTTCCCTCCCTGTCTCCCTCCCTTTCCTTCCTTCCTCCCTTCCTTCCTTTCTTCCTTCCTTCCTCCCTCCCTCCCTCCCTTCCTCTTCCTTCCTTCCTCCCTTCCTCCCTCCCTCCCTCCTCCTTCCTTCCTCCCTCCCTTCCTCCCTCCCCTCCCTTCCTCCCTCCCTCCCCTTCC
>NW_015406833.1:0-2425 GCF_001527695.2 Protobothrops mucrosquamatus
TGACAGTGAGAACAATTAACCAGTGGAACAACCTGCCTCCAGAAGCGGTGAATGCTCCAACACTGGAAGTTTTTAAGAAGAGACTGGACAGCCATTTGTCCGAAATGGTATAGGGTTTCCTGCCTGAGCAGGGGGTTGGACTAGATGACCTTCAAGGTCCCTTCCAACTTTACTATTATTATTATTATTATTATTATAATGTTCTATCCCCTTCTCTCCTTCTGGTTGACTCAAAGAAGCGTCTCCTCTTCTCTGTCTTTCTCTGTCCCCTTCTCTTTCCCCGCTGTCTTTTTTTCTCTCTCCCTTTCCTGCCAAAACCTCCTCCTTTTATATCCTCTCCTCTCTCCCCCCTTCCTCCTTTTCTCTTCAGTGTAGCTGCAGCAGCTGACTCCTTTCCCCAAGGATGTGTGTTTCTCTGTCTTTCTTACTCCGTCCTCTTCTCTTTCCACATCATGTTTTTTCTCTTCCTTTCCCTCCAAAACCTCCTTTTATATCCTCTCTTTTCTCCCCCACTCCTCCTTTTCTCTTCGGTGTAGCTACAACTGACTTCTTTCCCCATGGCTGAGAGCTGCTTCTGGAAGCGCCAATCAGCTGGAGCCCCATGCAGATTCTGGGTGCTCAGCAGAGCCCCAGCAACACCGCAGTTCCAGCTGACTCCCCCACAGGCCTGTGCAGCATAGCTGCCACTTCAGCTCATCCCCCCACTACATTATTACTCTTGTTTTACACTTTTTTTTACACTGCTTTTGAACCTGTCGTATGTGTACCACCTGCTAGGTGCTGAAGTATCTCACCAGTGGTATGCATACCACGGGTTGAAAAGCACTGAATTAAATTACCAACCATTGATTTATTCACTGATATACTAAATACCATAAACATTTAAATTTAATTTAATCTACATTCTGCATCAGAACTCAAATCTCAACAAATATTTCTTTATAGGTAATTATTTCTTTGATCACATTTATATTGCCTTTCTACTAAGAAGCTACTCAGGTAGGTCAAAACAATTTTTAAATTAAAAAAGTAACCACTGCATTATTAAAAATGCAATTATGTCAGGGTATTACAAGAACAGTAAATTACTAAAAATAACTTGCTTACAGCAGATGACAGCAACCAGCTAACGCAGCTGATTCCTCAAAGATTGTCCTGGATGGTTCTGAGAGAGACATCCCCAGGCTGTAGGAGGCACAAGCAAGCCACTTCCTTTTTGCTAGCCCCCAAAGTACATTTTATGGTAATAGCCACTAAAAAATCATATTCAGTTTAAAGGAATCTTTAAAATAATTTATAACATGAAGATAAATAAAAAGTTTTGTCTTTATACTTTTGCTAAAACCAGAGGAACCATCCAAGTTCTGAAGGATGGGCATCTCAGTTCGGTAATATCATGGGAGAAAACCCTTTGCCACGTGCCCACCATGAGGATCCTCAAAGGGGGTAGAAATATCCCCTGAGGGTTCAATGGTGCCGGGGTGGCGCAATGGTTAGAATACAGTATTTGCAGGCTAACTCACTGCTCACTCCAGGAGTTGACCGGCTCAAGGTTGGCTCAGCCTTCCATCAGTGGTGGGATTCAACCAGTTCGCACCACTTTGGCAGAACTGGTAGCTAATTTTTTTGTTGCCCAGGCCCAGAATGGACTTCCGGAAGTGGCATCCACACAGAGAACTGGTTGTTCACATATTTGAATCCCACCACTGCCTTCCATCCTTCCAAGGTCGTTAAAATGAGGACTCAGATTGTTAGGGGAAATATGCTGACTCTGTAAACTGCTTAGAGATGGCTGTAAAGCACTGTGAAGAGGTAAATAGGTCCAAGTACTATTGCTAATAGCATCAAAATGGCAGGCTCAAGCAAGATGATAGAAATCCTGCTGCTTTTAACATGTTTGTGGTGCATTTAATCTGCTTTAAAAAGCGATGATTCAAACATTCTTGCTGCCACTCACCACAGCATTTGAAATTGTTAGTTGCCTTAATGTTTTGACACAGAAGTTGACAGCTCAGGCGTTATGCATTCAACTCATCTTTATCTTCTCGTGTGAGTTTTGTTGAAATTTGTGGGAAAGAAATGTATTGCCAAAAGCCTTTTCTACAGTCAACTGAAAGCTCTTTTGGCATCTAAACTATCTGTTTGTTAATTGATGGCCTCTTTTTCCTGTTTCTTAAGGTGCCGCACCTTTTCCTTTCCAGTGCTTGGCAAGTACAATCCTCGCCATGGTCACCATGTGAAGGAATAGCAGCCCAATTGGTTTGTCTATAATATTTGAAAGAAAAGCTTCAGGTTTCATTAATATTTGTATCTTAAGTATTTTTTGCCTTATCATTATTATGTGTATCCAATATGTTTTCACATACTTACAAGACGACCACATATGATAAAATGTATCTGGATTTTGGTTGCATTTCCAACACTT
>NW_015406833.1:11439-13384 GCF_001527695.2 Protobothrops mucrosquamatus
CCTTTAACATTATCTAACAACATCTGCCTTTCCTTAGGAAGGACTTAATCGAGGGACAAAAATACCAAATCTAGTCTAAACATCTGACTGATTTTGTGACCAACCATAGTCTTAATAATCTTAATTGTTAATAGGTGTTAATTGATACAGTAATTGCCAGAAGCATGAGTCTAAATTACAAGAAAATTGCTTCTTTAAAAAAAAGTTCAGTAATTATGTGTTCTTTACAACAGCAGAAGTGTATATACAGTAGCTGTCCATATGATGGAAAAATGTACCTTGGATACATTTCAAATAATGTATCTGGCTGTATTTTTGCACAAACTAATTTGGAACCTTGTTCTGTCAAATCAGTCACTTTTCAGAGTGAGATAGGTGGCATTTAAGTTTAATAATACATAACTTCAGAATGGTTTACTTTTAAATAGACATGCTGAAACGTTGCACTTTGTACGAGTTTGAGAAGAAAAACAACGAAGAAACAAATATATTGAAAATGAGTACTGGGCTGACCTTTTCTAGATTTGGAAGCTAAGCAGCCAAGTTAAGCAAATATTTTAAGTTAGTAGTTTGATGGGTAGCCAATCAGTGCTGTAGGCTAGACCGGGAAGCTGAAAACTATTATGGAAGAAAGCACAAGTTATGGACAGAGGTTTGGCATTCTATTCAGACTTGGGTTCAGATGTAGCCACATGTCATTTGGAAACTTAAAAGATGGTTAAGCCCTCCATCCCAAGCTCCCTTCTATATCCACCCATTCTTTCCCCATCACACAATTGATATTTTTCCCACCAGCTGTGGAGTCCGGTGGAGAAGAAGAAGAATTCACAAATGCTGTCCTTAACATGTAAAAACAATAAACTTTAAAACTATAAAAAAAAAACCTGTACCACTTGCCAACGTCATTCCTGAGACAGAATTGAGCTTGGCAGTTGAGGCATCAAATCTTGTTGGCACACTTTTCTGCCAACTCAGAAATTGGAGTAATGACTCCTGGGACATCTAAACTCTGTGGTGTTCCAAAAAAGATTTAATTACTTTGTACTACAGTATGTACTGTCTAATATACTACCAATGTATTTACAGATGCTAAGAATGCTTCCCTTGCAATGAAGAGCAGACAGCAAGTTATTAATGAGGTCAACAAGCGAAGAACCCTTTTACAAGACAATAGCTGGATAAAGAAAAGGCCTGAGGAGGAAGGGTAAGAAAAGAATCCATTGACTTTTTGGCAATATAGTCAGGCCTTGCAACTTTTTCTAGAATTCTTATGTAAAATCCACGCATCATCTCCTTACTGCCAGATTGGACAGAGTGGGTAGAAACAATTGGGGAAAGATGATCCCATAAGTAATGTAATTTGGTAATTTGGTAAGGCTCTGAAAGGCTAAAGTCCACTTTAAAATAACTAAAGCATATTGCATTAGTCAGATTTGAAAGTATCATTAACACTTGCAGCTTTAAAAAATCCAGTTCCCTAAACTATTGTTATGGTGTATAATCCACTTTACAGGTAGTCCTTAACTTATGATCATTCAGTTAGCAACCATTTAAAGTTATGACTGCGCTGAGTGACTTACAACCAATTCTTACACTTAGAACTGACACATCGTCCCCATGATCAGTCACATGATTGTGATTCAGGCATTGGCATCCAGCAATGTATTTTTGTCCCGAGGCCACATGATTGTCATTTGCAACCATTCCACCCAGCTTCCAATAAGCCACAAGGGTCGGTTCCAATAAGCCACAAGGGTCGGTCCTCTCTCCACTCCTGTTCAATATTTATGTGAAGCCGCTGGGGGAGATCATTCGTGGCTTTGGGGTGGATTTCCATCAGTACGCTGATGATACTCAGCTGTACATATCCACCCCGGGCCACCCCAACGATGCCCTTGACGTGATGACCCGGTGTCTGGAGGCCGTGAGGGTCTGGATGGGGAGG
>NW_015406834.1:0-2424 GCF_001527695.2 Protobothrops mucrosquamatus
GGTAATATAGTGTAATTTATATGTTTTTGAATGTATTTTATCTTAAAGCAGGGTTCATAGCGTAGCCCTGTATCTAACAGATAAATAGGCATTAAGAAACAAATTCTCCAGAATTTGGATGTTATGCATCATTATTCAGCCCTTTGGCAATTAATGACCATTTCCTCATGTTCCAAGAGGAAATTTTACTTAGGTTTACTTCTGTATAAACATCCTATAAGATTAATCAAGCTCTTGGCTCTAGGGCTCTTTTTGCCAACTTTTTATTGACTTGGACAAGATGTTTTTAGACTTTTTAAAATCCTGCCTTTGTTATTTTTATAAATAACTGAAGCAGGCAAACATATACTCTTTCCTTCTCTTATTGTCCCCATAACAACAGATCTGTGAGGAGCATTGGGCTGAGAGTGATTGAACCCAAGTGATTCAGTGTTTCAGGCCTAGGCCAAAACTACAATTCACAGCCTCCCTGATTTTAGTCTTGTGCCTTAACCATTACATCACTGTTTCATTGCATTCATACATTTAAACGGCATCTTAACACTTGTAAATAGTCTAAAACACTTTTAGAGTGTTGCAGCTCCAGAGAGTCCTGATTATCTGGACTCCTTCCAGTTGGGTTTCAGGTCCAGTTTGGGACAGAAATATAATTGGTGCCTTTGCTCTCCTTGACCTCTTGGTGACTTTTGATACAATTGAGGATTGTATCCTTTTGAGCGACTGCAGCATTTGTGGCTGGAAAGCACAGTTTTGGTATTGATAAGAGAAGGTTCAGCCCATGGTCTCTCCTTTGTGAGGTGCCATAACCTCGGGGCCCTCTCTGCTTCTTTTTAATAATCATCCAATACCACACAATGA
This sequence comes from Protobothrops mucrosquamatus, assembly GCF_001527695.2. Classification (NCBI taxonomy): domain Eukaryota; kingdom Metazoa; phylum Chordata; class Lepidosauria; order Squamata; family Viperidae; genus Protobothrops; species Protobothrops mucrosquamatus. The sequence continues at coordinate 859 of NW_015406834.1, forward strand.
GGTATTTTCAGTATGCTGATAATTCTCAACTATGTATCTCTGTTCTGAGTCACCCGAGAAATGCTGTGGTTTCCTTCTTGCATTGCCTGGAGGCTGTGAGTATCTGGATCGGGGGGGGGGGGGGGGGGGGGGGGGGGGGGGGGGGGGGGGGGGGGGGGGGGGGGGGGGGGGGGGGGGGGGGACAGGTTTCAGGTGAATCCTACTATGATGGAGTTGGCTGTGAGCGTACAGAATCTCAGCATTTGGGAGTTTATCATTTTTTATTCTGGTGAAGTAGCACTATCCCAGACAGACCCAGCGCTCAACTTGGGGCATTCTCTTAGACTCATGATTCCTATTAAAAGAGCAAGTGGCATTATGATAGGACGACCTTCCTTTGCACCTTTGGAGCTTTGTTGTGTGTCACTTGTGCCCTTTCTTGGATTGTGAGACCTTGTGCTCAGTCACTCATGCCCTGGTCATCTCCTGAATTACTGCAATGTGCTTTACACGGGGCTACCCTTGAAGAGTATTCAGAGGTTGCAGCTTGTATACAGTGCAGTAGCACATAGTCTTAGTACCCCTTAGGATGGTGCACATAGCACTGCAGTTACACATGCTGTGTTGGTTGCTGATTTCCTTCCAAGTTCAATTCAAAGTATTGCTTATTACCTTTAAAGCCCTTTATGGCATGGGAACCGTCTCAGCCCAATGGTATCGGCCTTCCTCATTCAGTCCAGCAGATCTCTGAGATTTGGCTGGCAGGTTCCAGAAAAGTGACTTTTCTGCTGGTCCTTGATCCATGAGATGAGGTCTACCCCCACCCTCTTGGCCTTTGGGAAAGATGTTAAAACCTGGTTCTGCCTTAGCCTGGGGTAGACCAGGCTAAGAACCAGATGCTTTATGTTGGAAGTGGCTGATGGATTAACAGAGAAGATAATGTCACTGTATTGATCTTGCCTTTTACTTCTCTCTTTACTTAATGTTTTTAATATATTTATATTTACTATTTTAATTGTTAGCCTCCCAGACTCACTTTGCAGAGTGAAATAGGAGGCATATAAATTCAAATAAATAACTTGCTTCAAGCATCAGAAGAGGTGTTAGCATTGTTTAGAGCAGTGGTTCTCAACCTTTTTAATGCCGCGACCCCCAACCGGTCGTAAGTCGAGGATTAAACCGGTCGTAAGTCGAGGACTAAACCGGTCGTACGTCAAGGACTACCCAACCGGTCGTAAGTCAAGGACTTTCCCTGCTCGGGAGCGCCGTGCATGCATGGTTCCGCCCCCTGCGCCGGCCGAGGCGTAGCTGACAAGCGGCAGAGACGGAGCAGGCCGACCACCAGCTGGCCCAGCTCAAGGGAGGTAAGGCACCCGCTGGAAAGGGGAAAAAAAATGGCGGACAGCCTTGCTTGGCGACCCCCGTGAAATGGTCGATCGACCCCAAATGGGGTCGCGACCCATAGGTTGAGAATCGCTGGTTTAGAGTTATTCCAAGACAAGAAACAGTTTAAATGTAAAGAAGTACATTTCAGATGACTGCCAGGAAAATATTTCTAAATGTAAGAATTGTTCAGTAATAGAACTC
>NW_015406835.1:0-2424 GCF_001527695.2 Protobothrops mucrosquamatus
GCTGGCTCAGGAATTCTGGGAGTTGAAGTCCACGAGTCATAAAAGAGCCAAGGTTGCCTACCTCTGGCCTAGGCCTAGGCCGCTTTATGACTCGTGGACTTCAACTCCCAGAATTCCTGAGCCAGCATGGCTCAGCTTGGAAACCTCTCCCTTTCCCCTCAGCATGGCTGGCTCAGGAATTCTGGGAGTTGAAGTCCACCAGTCATAAAAGAGCCAAGGTTGCCTACCCCTGTTCTAGGCCTTCTAGACTGGTTGGTGGACCCTGATAAGAAAGTTGTTTTTGAAGTACAGATAGTCCTCAACTTATAATCATTTGCTTAGTGACCATTTGAAGTTACAACAGTACTGAAAACCATGACCTACAACCATTTTTCACATTTACAACTGATGTAGCATTCCTGTGGTCATATAATCACAACTCGGACGCTTGGCAACTGACTCATATTTATGACGGTTGCAATGTCCTGGAGTCATGTAATCACTTTTTGTGACCTTCTGACAAGCAGAGTTAATGGGGAAGCCAGATTCACGCTAAACAACCATGTTACCGACTTAACAACTGCAGTGATCCACTTAACAACTGTGGCAAGAAAGGTCGTAAAATGGGGCAAAATTCACTTAACCAATGTTTCACTTAGCAAACATAAATTTTGGGCTCAGTTGTGGTTGTACGTTGAGACTACCTGTATAGGTGTTCTTTTTTCTGGACATCTCTTTGACAGGATCTTTGAATTATTCTATTTTATTTGTCTTTTGTTTTATCCTGCCCAAAATCAGGCAGCCCATTTAAATAAAGAAATAGCAGGATGAAAGTTTGTCACATTTCTCACAAAGTCTGGCTGGTGGTGACTGAGATTGGGCATATCCTTCACCTCTATATGTACCAATAACTTTAGCTCAAAAGTTGAAGTGAACAGTTTTTATTCATTCCAAAAAATGCTTCAGCAATTGCAAGGCGGCCCAGGGTTGTGTAGCTTTTACGTGACAGCTACAACGGTATTCGCACGCATACCTCTAAAGCAAGTCTTGTCATGTTAAGTGGAGTTCACCTCAGTTATTCATGGGAAAGGCCTCAATGAAGGTCTCACTTTGAGCAACGACTTCTGGAAGAATTTGGCAGGCTGCGAAATGGGTCTGAAAACAACTTGAGTGAATCATCCTTTCAAAACGACCCTTTGAACCGAATCCCTGAAAGAATCTGATGGGCCGAATGTAATCCATCAAATCAGTTTGGGATATTTGTTTGATTCAAACACTGGCGTTTTGGAATGATTTAGTAAGGAGGCCACACGGTATGGGGTTGGACTAGATGACCTCCAAGGTCCCTTTCCAATTCCATTGAAGTAGGAAGCTATTCTCCATTTTTAAGCGGCAGAGATCCTGTTTCACTTGGCTCCTATAAGTGGGAATTTATGAAAAATGAAATGAAATTTAATTTATGAAAAACAACAAAATAGTTTTTTCCATGGTTCCGATCTAAGCAGGGCATATCTTGTTTGCTCAAGAGCAATAAATAAGGCCGAGGCCCTTCAGGTAGTCCTCGACTTACAGCCACAATTGAACCCGACGTTTCTGTTGTTAAGTGAGACAGTTGTTAAGTGACTTTTGCCCCATTTTGAGACTTTTCTGGCCACCGTTCTTAAGGAAATCACCACAGTTGTCAAGTTAGGAAAATGGCTGTTAAGTGAATCTGGCTTCCCCATTGAGGGTCACAAAAGGGGATCACGTGACCCCACACTGCAACAGTCACAAGTACATGCCAGTTGCCAAGCATCTGAATTTTGATCACATGACCCTGGGGATGCTGCAACAGTGTTAAAGAAGGTCATTTTTTCAGTGCTGCTGTAACTTCGAACAGTCACTAAATGAATTGTTGTAAGTTGAGGACCATCTGTATATGTAAAATCATCTTAAGCGGTGAATAAAACTCACAATCGTGTTGCCCACTGTAATTTTCAGAGCTCATTTTTTAAAGATCCCACGTAAATCCCCTCTCAGAGGAACATTTCTTGCAAACAACACCTGCCCTTACCTGCTCTCTGAGCTTTAATCTTCTCTCCACCCCAGAGAAGAAGTAGCGTCAAGATGGAAGCGATCAAGTATCTTCCTACAAAAGGCATCTCTGCTTACTTCCCAGGGATAACACAACTTTTTTTTTTTTATTCTCTCCTTTAGTATATGGAATTCTTCTACAGATCCATGCCTGAGAAAAGGAGATTTTTTTAAAAAAAAAAAAAAGAGAGAGAGAGAGAGAGAGAGAGAGAGAAACATGAGAATAATGTAACCAACATTCTTCAACTAAGAAATCACCACTTTAAAAGGGTAGCACCAAGAAGATAAGGGGGATATCAGATCTGATCCTCCAAAGGTACATTATTTCCCTTGGTTTCCCTTTGCCCTGACTTTTTTTTTGAAAGACTCTCA
>NW_015406836.1:0-2424 GCF_001527695.2 Protobothrops mucrosquamatus
ATAAATAAAGAAATAAAAATCAATCCATCTGTGCGGGCAATATCTTCTCAATGTTAACCTCAAATTAATTTATGTCAAGAACTGGAAATTCCTAAGTGCCAAAGACAGCAGTCAAGTGTCTATTTATCTGGAAGTCGACGTGAAAGTGAAGCAATGGCTGTTTATATTTTTTAAAAGTGTGAAATTGTAAATTAGCTACAATTCATGTTATAGAATCACTGCCACATCGCAAAACAGATGCCTTTTAACAGAAACGTATGAGGCATCGAGCCATTTTCAATTTCATATATTCATGTCAATAATAAGAAAAAGCATTATATTATAATGGCTATTAATGATATTGGTGATATAATGAGTACGTTAATTAATATTAATCTAGGATTAAGTACTGCAACTTTATTCTCTGCTCTCTTTTACAGACTTAATTAAATTTTAGCATTCCAGTTTGTATTTTGCCTGGAAAGCATTTGGGCTGAATGGTGTTGCTGACAGCTGGATTTGTTTCCTAATTAAGTGAAATATTGGAACTCAACTCAACTCATTAGGGCTTAGACTCCACCCATGGAGCAAAGAGACACTAAAATTAGTAAATGTGTTTTGGGTAAGAGTGCTAAATGACAAATCCAATAACTTGCTTTAACTGGGCTAAGGGTGACAAAAATTATGTGCTGCACAACAGTCGAGACAAGATTACTGATGGGGAACAGGGCAAGCAAATGAAGGCACCGTCAACACGCACAAGACCTTGTGTTGGAGACTAGACTGCCCACCCACCCCCAAATTTCTGACTTTCTGACCCGGGTTTTCCAAATGCCTAATTATTTTTATTTAGATATAGTCTCCTGTCCCACCTAGGCGCCTGGGCGGCTTCCAGAAGTATTCACCTCCGATTGCAATAGAACTCGTGTGGTGCGTTTAACTACTAAATCGAGCGAGTGGCATATATACGTCCAAGCTTTCTTGTTCCGGGCAACGAGCAGGTTCGAACGGACCGGAGGGCACGCGAAATGGGGGAACAGAACAGCGAAACGAAAAGGAGCTTCATTCATCTGGGCACCAGAAGGGCCGGCTGGCGGGAGGAGGAGGAGGAGAAGGAGAAGGAGATGGAAGGTCTCTATTTCACGCTCAGCAATAGTGGCCTTCGCAGCCAGCTCGCACGATGCACCCCCAGTTGGGTCATGCACCCCCAGTTGGGTCCCTTCCAAGAGCAAACGCGAGCTCCTTTGCAGCAGATGGCATTTTCACCCACAGTAGAGACGGACCCCCCCCCCTTTCTTCCTCCCCTCCTTCCCCCCCCTCCCCAGCCAGCCCTCTTTTGACGGTCCCTACTCGCTGCCGGAGAAAGCATTTGAGACCCTCTCTGATGACACAGAACAGACACACCCGGCGGTGTAATTACGGTCACAAGGAATGAAAAGCATAGGAGTGGTCGGTGCTCGAGGTCCGGGCACCGACGGCCCGATCCACCAGCCTTAGCTCAATGAGCTCTAGACTTGGCCCGCCTCCCAAGGAAGTCCTGTCGGCCACAATCGGAGCCTTTTTCAGGGGAGGGGAAGAGAAGGGAGCGAGCCAGGTGGAAGCCGAGGCTCGGGGGGGGGGGGTTAGGGTTGCCAGGTGTCCACTATTTGAGTGGACAGTCCACTTTTTTTCACATTATGTTCACTATTTTTTTTTCCACAAAATAGTGGACATTTTTTTTTTATTCAAAAGCTTTATGGTGAAATGGTACGTAATCTAAAGCTGTACAGTCTACTTTTTTTTACTACTTAAACCACCACCACCACCCCCCGCTTGTCCGCTATTTTTTGGAAGCAGACCTGGCAACCCTAAGGGGGGGGGGGTAAGAGGGCCGGAGTGGGTTGGGGCGAGCGAGCTGCCTCGCCGGAGCCCAAAACCCGCCCCACGCGTGGCTGAGCTCCACTGCCAGGGCGAGCCGCCCTTTTGGAGAGACCGAAGGCCACCTGGTGGCTCTTGCAAGCCTTTCTGGGAAGACGCGCGCGACTTCAGAAAACTTCATTCCGGACCAAAAAGACAAAGAGAGCCAGTTCGATCCCAGGAAGCGGCTTTTTTTTTTCTTTTTCTTTTTTCTTTTAATTCATCAGCTTGCTCTTGAGAAGCCCCGTATCTCCCAAATTACCGACATCTGTCTGCGAGAAGTAAAGCTATCTATGCTGGCAACTGAAAGCGCCTGTCGGAGTGTCTTAATTTATGACCCCAATAACTTAGGGGGATCGCTTCCTCTCCAACCGCCCTGCGCTTCTGGAGGAAAACCACCGGCCGCACGACCAGGTGATACGCAACAAGGCAGGACCCGAAGAGAAATCTCCGCGGAAATGCTGGAAACGGATCCAAATTGACGCCTCGTTTTCAGGGGACGGTTGAAAAGAGAAAAGCTAAGGCTACAATATCCCATTGAGGGCGGGT
>NW_015406837.1:0-1812 GCF_001527695.2 Protobothrops mucrosquamatus
AAGTATAAACTGGCAGGCAGATCTCTTTGATAAGAAATTGACTTAAAGTGTCTCTTGTAAGTCAATCTGTTATATATAGCTGGTTTTTGCCAGCCATAACTAAGAGACTAAGTCTCATTTTAAAATATTTGTCTTTTTCATGGTTTTAAAAATAGGGGTTGGAGTTGGGGGAGGTTAAACTGGAACATAGAGATCAACTGCAGATTGTAATTTGAATAAGCATAAATCCTGAAGGTCTACAAAAATATGTTATAGTCCCATAATGAATTATTTATTTCTCTCCATTTCTCTCCAAGAAGGAATATTTACATATGATATATCAAGGTACCTAATACTGTAAGCCTCATATGGAACTTTTCCCCCACAATATAGGAACTTTGCAATATCTATGAGAAATGTTAGAACCCTCTTGTTTGGGGAACTGGTACATATTAACCTCAGAAAATAAGATTCAGAAATGGTTAAGGTGGCATTTTCTTCAAATACAGATTATTAATGATCTAACCCAGTGGTGGTGAATCTATGGCATGCGTGCCAGAGACGGCACTCAAAGCCCTCTCTGTGGGCACGCACACTGTTGCCCCAGCAGAGTTCACTAGAGTAGTGAGCATGTGGCGTTTGGAAGCGACAGGGCAGGAAGTGAGTGAGCAAGCGGTGTTGGCTCCCCGAGGATGCCCCAGAGATGGCAAGGGACTGGCCCCGGCCATGCTCACCCAGTCTGCCGTGACTTCAGCCATGCCCACCCAGTGGGCCACACACCCCCTGAAGGCACCATAATGCTGATGCAGCCCTGGCACTTTGCGATAAATAAGTGGGTTTTGGGTTGCAGTTTGGGCACTCAGTCTCTAAAAGTTTCACCATCACTGATCTAACCTGTTCTGCATTTATTCCAGGCTCATTCAGTGTAGCTCTAAGCACTTTATTTGCAGCATTTTTACCATAAAATAAGTCCAATGCTATTTTTACTAGGTGATATTCTGTGTTCAGGAAGAGGATTAGGGAGAAAGAATAGATGAGGAATGCTAATAAGCAGTTCACCTTTTTTTTTTTACAGAAAAAAATAGTTTGCATATATCATAAAAATGAAAATGAATTGTAGGCCTAAGTAGTTCAATGTAAGTATAAGAGCAAAGACCCAAGGGGATAGAGATGCAGGATGATGATTTATTTATATCCCACCTTCATTTTTGTAAAAACTCATGGCAGTAAATACATCTAATACTCCTTACTCCTCCTATGATGGCTTATTGTAATCCTGGGAATAGGATGCAAAATTGTAGATGTGGATTCAATTTATAATAGCTAGACATCATGTTTGAAAAATATACTGCATATAGCTCCTAGTTGATGGGACATTATTAAAAATACATTGGCTTAAAAGAGAGATCGCTTACTAAGAATAACATGAGCAAGATTGGAGTAAAACGGAACTCTGTCGTAGTGGCACACTGGCTAAAATGTGCCAAAATTGACTAATACTGTCCATATGGTCAGGAGAGAATACTGCATATGGCACAGGCCTGACTAGGAGTAGTGGACTTAGTTTACACCTCTTTTGTTTTACCAAAACAGGAATGTGGAAAAATTTTCACCAAAGTCATGTATCTAACATTTAGATACATTTCCTTTTTCTTGATTCACTACAGCTTACATCTTTTCTGCACTCTGCATATCTTGCCTACTCTGAAAAGGAATGATGTTATAGATATTAATTTACGTATCATTTTAATGTTAATAATGTTATGATATCATTTTAAAAGACCTTAAATTATCAAATAGGTATTAGAAACAACTATAATACAGGATAAATAT
>NW_015406837.1:10481-12905 GCF_001527695.2 Protobothrops mucrosquamatus
AATAGAAAATAAAGAAGGCTCCTTTTAAAAGGTCAAAAATCGTGTTGCCTCAATTGAACTGAACTGATGCATAGAAATCTCCAGCTCTGGATCTGGAGGACTTAGAAGCTCTGTGAAGGACAATTCAGCTAGAAAAAAGGAAGGGTGAAACAGACATGTGAGGGGAGGAGAGATCTTTGTTTACTCTATGCATATAGAGGTAGTCCTCGACTTACAACACATGGTTAAACTTACAACATAGGTTAAATTCAGGGTTGACTTTCCCAATATCAAAATCTTAGCCCCCTGTAGGTTAACTTCCACCCCAACATATCTGCCACATTCATCAGTCAACGTAAGTTTTGGATATATTTGAAAATTTATATACAGAACAATTCCATTTCTTTTTTTTTTTCATTCCTGCTGAAATAAATTCTTCACCCACGTTTTTGTACTCAAGTATTTTATGCCTTTTCCCCTAATATATGTTTCTTATAAAACAATTGCATCTTGTTTTAACTTTGTCAAATAATGGAATATTTCTTTTCTCTTTTGAGGAACAATGGCTCCATTTATATTCCACATTAAGCATTTATAATCCATAGTTACGTCAAACTTTTAGAAAACACAATTTTTGTAGCACCCAGCTTGTCTTTAATATCTTGTATTTTGTTGGTGCAATTGCTTAGACACACCTGTGATTCTCACTTCTATTTGCATTTATTCCAGTGGTGGGATTCAGCCAGTTCACACCACTTCAGCAGATCGGTAGCTAATTTTTTGTTGCCCAGGCCCAGAATGGACTTCCAGAAGCAGCATCCACACAGAGAACTGGTTGTTCACATATTTGAATCCCACCACTGATTTATTCCAATCCTTTGAATTTTCTCTAGAAATATTTGCACAGAGTTCAGTCTGAATCTCTGCTGTTTAAAAGTAAAAATCCCGCCTTCCAATTTATCTGAATTGAGCCTTTTTCTATTTAGGTTTATCAGGGGAAAAAAGTATTCTTTCCTCTTACTTAATATTGTAACTGAAATTTCCTCAAGTTCAATTTCTCTTGTATCATGAATTCTCAATCTACTATTAAAATGCTACTGCAAAAGTTGATTTTTAGTCTTCCTGGCAGTGTACAAGGACATCCCTTGGAACATTTCTTAATTTTGCAATTGGATATTGATCCTATAAACCTTTTCAGTTTGTATCTCAATGTCATCTTCATCCCAATCCCAAAAGTTAGACAAATACTTACGGTAATATATTTTTTTTCTGATATATTCTCCCTTGAACTTGCTGTAAATCTTAAAATTCTTTTTTTCTCAGTTTCAGTACCTCCAGATCTTTCTCCGTCTCTCTATTTATAACCTGTCTTATTTTTCAAAAATTCTACATTGTCATTAAGTTGCTTTATACCTCCTGCCAATTATCCTACATCAGTGGTGGCGAACCTATGGCACGGGTGCCAGAGGTGGCACTCAGAGCCCTCTCAGTGGGCATGCGCGCCGTCGCCCCAGTCCTAGGCCTTCAGTTGGGTTTTATAAAACCTTTTCGCTTTAGGCCTCCACCGCCGTGTGCAAAAAAAAAAAGATTCAATCAATCAGTCAATTTCAACTTCTCATGGGAAAAAAAAATCTTGCAAAGTTGAAATTGATTGATTGAACTTTTTAGTCCCACGCAGTCTGCCGTTACCACCGCAGCCACGCCCACCTAATGGGCCACACCCACCCAATGGGCCACACCCACGCGGCACTCGACGATGCATACGTGGGTTTTGGGTTGCAGTTTGGGCACTCAGTCTCTAAAAGGTTCGCCATCACTGTCCTACATCTTCTTTGATCTTCTCAACTTTTTTAGTATCCCTTTTTATCCCTAGAATTCCAGCCGACATTTCCTAACTATTAACAACTGTTGAGATCATCTTCTTGCCAAATTCCTCAAACATTTTCTGCAATAAATTGGTGTGATGCCTTTATCTGTAAGTTGTTCTAGTGAAACTGTCCTTCTTTCCCCTATTTTTGCTGCTTCTCTTGTGGTTCCCATCGTGATAAAATAAAAGAACATCAATTACTAGGATGAAAGTAAAAGGCATGCTTTTTCTTTTGTTTTCCTCTTTTGCTCTTCTCTTTCTTTACTCTTTAGTCCCAATTAGCTCTCCATAGTTATAGTCGCACAGTCTGGTACATATTACTGTTATGTTTTTATTTTGTAAAATCCACCAATTGTCTACTTTCTTTAAGCAACAATAAGAACTTCCGGTGGCAGGCGATTTCGTCGGTCGCAGCTGTTTGCTGCCTCCCGCCTGTTTTGCGTAAAAGCCGGTTTGACAGCCAGCATCAGCTGTCAAACGGCTTGATACCTTTCCCCTGGGCATAAGGGGATAGGTGAGCTGCCCGGGGTAGGAGTTGAGTTCCCGAGTCGTCCTATATGGACGATGTAGGCGAGAAC
>NW_015406838.1:0-2424 GCF_001527695.2 Protobothrops mucrosquamatus
TATCCTACATTGAAGCCGATAGGAACAGAAGCATTCTTTGGCCATTCATTAATACAAGAGTCCTAAAATAGTTCTGAATTTTAGGTGACACTTCCTTGTCCACTGTCGTTGGAAAAGATTGGAAAGAAATGCTGTATTTGATGGGCAATTTAGCCGCCTCCCGGGATGTTTCTTCGGGTCCATTTTGAAAGAATGAGAGCATAATGAGAGATTTCTCTGTTCTTTCTTTCCTATTGCAAATCACCACAACTCCTAGACAAATCCCCAGCATGTTCTGTTATGGCCATTTCTGTTGAAAAGAGAGGAAGCAAGTAGTACATGGCCACTATATATAATTGGAGCAAAAGGAATTCCTTAATTTGACATATTTTTTGGAACATTTCCCAAGCTATCGAAGGAAGCTAGAACTGCAACCTCAGTACAACCTCAGGCTTCTGTTTGGATATGTGTAGGAGGAAGACCTCGGTTTATAGAGGAATGAGGAGGTTGACCAACTTCTTTGCAAAAGGCCACACTATGTGCAAAACAAGCAACAGTTAAACCAAGGATCGGGCACTTGATTAAATAACACAAGTGTATTAACTCTTCTTCTAATTTAGCAAGATGAGGTTCTTGCTTGTTCACAGCTGGCCACAAAATGGAAGGTCCCTTAAGGCTCATGGAGGCAACTCCCAAGATAGTCATAATCAAGATGGTTGCATCTGCCTTAATAGTGCAGATCCTTACATACAAGTCTTTCACCAGTTGGCCATTAGGAGTCACAAGCCATCTTGTCCTTGAAATCAAGAAGAGCGTAGGAAAGTTAGAGCATCAACTCTCAGGGCCGAGTCAAACATCTCTGAAGCAAATTTTCAGTTCTGGACATCCTGTTTCAAGCTTCTCAAGTAAGGCATCAACTTCCGGTTACATTATGGGACAGATGTGAGTCTGATTCTGCTGCAGGAAGAAACGGACAGTTTAGATTTGACGATCTCCAGCTTGGAGGGTTGTTACGCATTTGCACAATTATTTCAGTACACAAGCCGCGCTCCTAAGCCGAGTTTACAACTCAGCTTAGCAATACTGGGAGGAAAAGATAATCCTCATCTCTTCTGTAAGTTTGTAAGATTCCTAAAAAAAAACCCCATAGTTGCTTTCTTTTCTTTTTTTAATCCGAGTATGTCGAGGAGGCGAGAAGAACATTACTATACTGGTTTTTTTTTTAATTAAATTGGTATGCCACTCTGATGAGGTGACTGGGTGGCTTACAAACCAAAAGAAGAAGATAAATGAAAAATTTAAAAACATAAAACTATGCAAAAGAACCTAGAACTAGATGAGAGGAGATCTTCTTACTCTATCTTCGCAGAGTAAGTTACTTCTTACTCTCAACCACCTCCAGCAATGAGTAACCCACTTGAGGCCCCAAGACAACTGGGAAAAATTGGGTTAGTCTTTTAATGCCTTTCAGAAGGCTAAAAGGGAAGGGACAGTTCTCATTTCTGGTGGTAGAGCGTTCCAAAAAAGTCGGGTCCACAACAGAAAAGACTTCTCTTTGATCCCACCTGCCGGAATTCTGTAGCAGGCCTCTTCCGCTAGCACAAATGAGGCAATCTGGTCCCATTGGGGTGACTAATGTGTATATTACTGCACTTTTGGAAACTTCTCCACCCCAATATGAGCCAGCAATGTGCAGCAGCAGCCAAAAAAGCTAATACAGTCCTGGGTTGCATAAACAGAGGCATAGAATCAAGATCACGCGAAGTATTAGTACCGCTTTATAAAGCCCTAGTGAAGCCACACCTGGAATACTGCAGCCAATTTTGGTCACCATTCTACAAAAAAGATGCTGAGACCTTGGAAAAAGTTCAGAGAAGAGCAACTAAGATGATCCAAGGCCTGGAGACTAAAACATAAGAAGAACGGCTGCAGGACTTGGGTTTGGCTAGTCTAGAGAAAAGAAATAGGGGGAGACATGATAACAGTATTCCAGTATTTGACAAGTTGCCACAAAGAAGAAGGCATCAAATTATTCTCCAAAGCACCAGAGGCACAAGAAACAATGGTTGGAAACTGATCAAAGAGAGAAGCAACCTGGAATTAAGGAGAAAGTTCCTAACAGTGAGAATAATTAACCAGTGAAACAGCTTGCCTTCAGAAATTGTGGGCGCTCCATCACTGGAGGTTTTTAGGAAGAGACTGGACAGTCATTTGTCTGAGATGGTATAGGTTCTCTTGCTTGAGCGGGGGGGGGGGGGAAGGCTGGACTAGAAGACCTCCAAGGTCTCTTCCAGCTCTATTCTATTCTAAATTGGCATTTGAAGATAATACATCCCCATCAACCAAATGAGAACCCAAGGATACAGTTCTCATTGTCAACATTTAGATGTTCAGTTAAATGTACCTGGCAATGAATTTGTTTCTTGGTTTCGTCTGCAGCCTCTT
>NW_015406839.1:0-2423 GCF_001527695.2 Protobothrops mucrosquamatus
CCCCCCCCCCCCCCCCCCGGTCATATTATCAGAATTCAGGCACCTAGCAGCCTGCCTGCACTTATGACCATGTGAGTGCTATAACTTCCTCACCTGCCTATCTCTCCCTATCCAGTTTTTGACTGCCCTACACAGTGACACTCCTTAGTCGTGGTGGTGCTGGGGCTGAAGTAGAGGCAAGGAAGCAGCAAGTGGAAGAAGAGGGTGAAGGTCAGCTGGGGTCACATAGATGGCAGAGAGCAGGGTGCTGATGGCAGCTGGGACTTTACACTGTGGCTCTGGGTTAGCTGACCATGGCACCGGACCTGAGAAGCACACAGCAGCAGTAACTAAGATAGAGGCCTGGGGATAGTGGCCACTGAGAATACTAAAGGTCCCAGACTCTGCTTTAGCCCCAGAGTTGCCACCATTGCTCATGATGCCGCTGTGCAGGACAGCTAAAAGAGCAGTGATGGGGGAAGATGGGTGGTTGGGTGGAATTCAAGAGGAGGCAATCCCATTTCTTACCGAGTCTCGGAACTGGAAGGAACGGCGCCAGGAATAGCTTGGACTCTGATAGGTGCTTGCCTAATGACTGGTGGGATTTAGTTAACAACAGCAACAGGGACTGGAGGATTGCTATTGCTAAGGAATACCGTCATGTGACATCACATTTTAAGTTCACACCACTTAGTGATGGAAAATACTACTACTATTACTACTACTACTACTACTAATAATAATAATAATAATAATGATAATGATGATAATGTTGGAAGGGACCTTGGAGGTCATCTAGTTCAACCCCCTGCTCAGGCAGGAAAGCCTATACCATTTCAGACAAATGGCTGTCCAGTCTCTTCTTAAAAACTTCCAGTGTTGGAGCATTCACCACTTCTGGAGGCAGGTTGTTCCACTGGTTAATTGTTCTAACTGTCAGAAAATTTCTCCTTAGTTCTAGGTTGCTTCTCTCTTTGGTTAGCTTCCATCCATTGCTTCTTGTCCTGCCCTCCGGTGCTTTGGAGAATAGCTTGACTCCCTCTTCTTTGTGACAACCCAAGATATTAGAACATTGCTATCATGTCACCCCTCATCCTTGTCTTCATTAGACTAGACATACCCAATTCTAGTAATCGTTCCTTATATGTTTTAGCCTCGTCCCCTAATCAACTTTGTTGCTCTTCTCTGTACTCTTTCTAGAGTCTCAATATCTTTTTTACATCATGGTGACATTTTGGTCCCTATTGCCACTGTTAAGCGAGGTAGTATAATAGTAAAATTATACATCTCTTATCATACAGAATTCTGCTCTGCAAGCAGATTTTTTTATTTTAACTTGGGTTTTGTTTTAATCTATATGGGCTTGTAATAGTTTATTACAATAAGTAGGAAATGGATATATTACCTTATATTTGTTAATGAGCACTCTACTGCAAGTGGTCTGATAGTCTTCAGATTCTGTTCAAGTTCTCTTAGACAGGTAATATCCACAGTTTTGACTATGCCTAAATCAATAAGGAATACCTGCAAAAGAAACGTTTAACTAAAATTTAGATAATGTGAGTTCTCTGTTATTTACTAAATGTCTTTATGAATTAACCCATTCTTTTTATTATTACTAGATATGAGTACAACCTCACCATAATTTTCTTCAACACTGCAATAACATATAATTACTAGCTTCATTAATAAAATAAACAGCACATTAATAAAATAAACAGCACATTAATCTATGTTAGAGAATATTTATTATTTTGGACTTCTTTAATGTTGACTTCACATTTTTACAAAAAACCAAGGCCCGAGACAGCAAAACATATATATTTTCAGATATTTTATTGCCAAATTGAAGAGTTCTATGACAACTTAAAGACAATGTGCTGCTCAGAGTGATGTACAGTACAGTATGTGAAATGGGCAGCCATATATAGCCATAAAGAAACAATTTTTGTGGCCTGGATTTTAAGATACAATCACATTTATTATACTCTTGGATTTTAGTCTTACAAAGAGAAGAACTGGGTGACATGGTAGCAGTCTTCCAATATCTAAGGGGTTGTTCACAAAGAAAAGGGAAGTGGTCAACCTATTCTCCAAAGCACTTGAAGGCAGGACAAGAAGTAATGGATGGAAACTTATCAAGCAGAGATCCTACTCAGAACTAAGGAGAAATTTCCTGACAACAATTTCCTGAGAACAATTAACAAGTGGAATGGCTTGCCTCCAGAAGTTGTGGGTGTTCCATCACTAGAGGATTTCAAGAAGAGACTGGATAGCCATTTGTCTGAAATGGTATAGGATCTCCTGCTTGAGCAGGGAGTTGGACTAGAAGACTTCCAAGTCCCTTCCAACTCTGTTATTCTGTTATTTACTCTTTTCTCAAGATTCACAACGCAACCAGATTTTGGGCATATAGAATTCTTCATTCGGAGCTTTCTAAGTCC
>NW_015406840.1:0-2423 GCF_001527695.2 Protobothrops mucrosquamatus
TCTTAGCAAAGGGATAGTAACCAGAATGCAGAATAACAGAGCTGGAAGGGATCTTGGAGGTCTTCTAGTCTGGCCCTCTGCAGGAGACCTTATAGAATTCTGAACTAATGGCTTTTCTTAAAAACCTCCCGTGATGGAGCACCCACAATTTCTGCTGGCAACTCTTTCCATTTTAAGTTGCTGGTAAAGAAGCTGGTAAACAATCCGATTGTTTTAGAACAGTGTTTCCCAACCTTGGGTGGAATCAACTCCCAGAATTCCCCAGCCAGCATGCTAGTGAACTTGAAGATGGGAGGACTTCAGCTCCCAGAATTCCCTAGCCAGCATGGCTGGCTGGAGAATTCTGGGAGCTGAAGTCCACCCATCTTCAAGTTCCCGAGGTTGGGAAACTTGCTCTATCACATATTACTGAGCTACTAGGTCCCCCCAGCCATCATGCCCAGTGGTGAGGGATATTGGGAGCTATAGTTTCGGGTTATCTAGAGCAGTGGTTCTCAACCTTTTTAATGCCGCGACCCCCAACCGGTCGTAAGTCGAGGACTAAACCGCTCGTAAGTCGAGGACTAAACCGGTCATACGTCGAGGACTTTCCCTGCCCGGGAGTGCCGCGCATGCGTGGTTCCGCCCCCTGCGCCGGCCGAGGCGTAGCTGGCAAGCGGCAGAGACGGAGCAGGCCGACCACCAGCTGGCCCAGCCCAAGGGAGGTAAGGCACCCGCCGGAAAAGGGGAAAAAAATGGCGGACCAAAAAAATGGCGGACAAAAAAATGGCAGACAGCCTTGCTTGGCGACCCCCGTGAAATGGTCGATTGACCCCAAATGGGGTCGCGACCCATAGGTTGAGAACCGCTGATCTAGAGAGTCACCAGTTCTCCATGCCTGAAATGGGAAGAGTCTCTTCTGGCTGAGAGCCATTTTTCAGTGAAACGAGATTGCAACTAGACGGTGTGGTGGAAATATAACGCACAAGCCAAAATTCCCCTTTCTCTCTTCTCCCCACAGCCTGTTTCCTGGCCCTATGGATTATTCTGGTCCAGGCAAGAACAATCGATATCGTGCCCATCCCGGCGACCCCGGCCGAAGGCCAGAGTGTCACCTTCTCTGTGGAAAGAGTGCAGGGCGACATCCAGGAGGTCAACTGGTACCGAGGGGCGGCCTCTCAGGGGTCTTCCAGGATCTTCAGCTTCTTTCCCGGAAACTATCGTCCCCAGCGCAACGGGGTTCAATTTACCAACAGAGAAGACGGTTTCCACAATGGATCTATGCGGATCACCGGGCTCAAGGCCAGCGACGCCGGCCGATACAACGTTGTGATCCTCCTGAGGCCCAAAGAAATCCTCAACGCCTCCATTGATCTTCGGTTAGCTAACACCGGTAAGTACGGGTCCTTGCCTTACAACAATTCGTTCAGTGACCATTCGGAGTTACAACGGCACCGAAAAAAAGAAAAGACTTATGGCTGTTTTTTCACACTTATGACCGTTGCAGCCTCCCCATGGACACGTGATCAAAATCCAGTCCTTTGGCAGCTGACTCATATTTATGACGGTTGCAGTGTCCTGGGGTGAGCAACCGTGTTACCAACTTAATAACTGCAGTGATTCACTTAACGACGGTGGCAAGGGAGGTCATAAAATGGAGCAAAATTCACTTAATACAATTGTCTTAGTAACAGACATTATTGCCAAGCACTCGCCTCCTAAGTATTTGATAAGCTGGGTGAAGCCCTGAAAAGAGAAGAAAAAACCCCTAAAGTTGGCTCAACATGTGGGAATTGGCTCAGGCATGCTGGCTGAGGAATTCTGGGAGTTGAAGTCCACGAGTCATAAAAGGGCCAAGTTTGAAGACCCCTGTCTTAAATCTAACAAATAAAATGGAGGCTGGCTGAGGAATTCTGGGAGTTGAAGTCCACAAGTCATAAAAGGGCTAAGTTTGAAGACCCCTGTCTTAAAATATCTGACTGGCTGGGGAATTCTGGGAGTTGACGTCCACCCATCTTAAAGCATGCTGCCTGAGGAATTCTGGGATTTGAAGTCCACCTATCTTAAAATATCCTAGCTGGAGAATTCTGGGAGTTGAAGTCCACCCATCTTAAAGCATGCTGCTTGGGGAATTCTGGGAGTTGAAGTCCACAAGTCATAAGAGGGCCAAGTTTGAAGACCCCTGTCTTAAAATATGCTGGCGGGGGAATTCTGAGAGTTGAAGTCCACAAGTCATAAAAGGGCCAAATAATAATAATAATAATAATAATAATAATAATAATAATAATAATAATAATAATAATAATAATAATAATAATAATAATAATAATAATAATAATAATAATAATAATAAAGTTGGAAGGGACCTTGGAGGTCATCTAGTCCAACCCCCTGCTCAGGCAGGAAACCCTATACCATTTCAGACAAATGGCTGTCCAGTCTCT
>NW_015406841.1:0-2423 GCF_001527695.2 Protobothrops mucrosquamatus
GACCTAGGGAGGATTTTAGGTAGGGATGATTTTAGAAGCAATTTTAATTGGAAACACAGCCGTCAATATTTGGTTTTTAATTCGGTTTTTTATTGGGGTTTATATTGTTGTATTTTTGTATTTTTTGTATTTGTGTATAGTATCTGTTTTTTAAATATGCTGTGAACCGCCCTGAGTCCTATGGGAGAAGGGCGGTATACAAATTAAAATAATAAATAAATAAATAAATAAATAAACATGCACTGTATGCCTGTAGTCTTAAATGTCTTTATTGCTCATTAGTAAATGTAAATAGGACTGTTATAAATAAATGTCATAAATAAGTATATCAGATTCCAAAAAATATTCAAAGGCATGCACCGGTAAGCATTAATAAGTAGTTCAACACAGAATTACATAATGTTATTATATCTGTGTGAATGCTAGTCATCTTGCCATTTTTTTTTAAAATGTCAGTGATTGTTGGTGAGACCATTAAAAGTCGTTTGCGCTGTTTGAAATTGTTCTGCCGGCAGCAAGATCTGACTGCTGGCCTAGCGAGGACGGATTCTATTGCAAATCAGGGCTGTTTCCAAAGGAGGCAGAGGAGGAGAGGTCCCGGGGCTTATGGAGCGAAGGAACTGGATGAGGCTGTCGGCAGGCCCAGAGGAAGGGAGAGAGGCTTTTGGAGGAGTTGGAGGCGGTGGCAGCAGCATGCTCCAGGGGTGAAAAGGAGCAAGGCCCCTTTAAGGAAAAGGTGGAAGAGACAGGATCAGAAAAAGGAAAGGAGGCAAGGTTATCATGCAGAAATTACAAACTAATCTGAGGGCTAATCCACATGGAGCCCCATTTCCATCTGTCCTGTTTGCCATCGTTCACTCCCTAGAGCCGTGGTGGCGAAACTGGTACAGAGAGCCCTCTCTGTGGGCACACGCGCCCTCGCCCCAGTCCTAGGCCTTCAGCTGGATTTTATAAAACCTTTTCGCTTTAGGCCTCTGCCACCGTGTGCAAAAAAAAAAAAAGGTTCAATCAATTAATCAATTTCAACTTCTCGCGGGGGAAAAAAAGGATCTCGCAAAGTTGGAATTGATTGAACTTTTTAGTCCCACCCAGTCTGCCGTTACCACCGCATCCATGCCCACCCAATGGGCCATGCCCACCCAATTGGCCATACCCACCCAATGGGCCATATCCACCTGGCATCCGACGATACATAAGTGGGTTTTCGGTTACAGTTTGGGCACTCGGTCTCTAACAGGTTCACCATTACTGCCCTAGAGATTAAAATGGACGTTCTGAAACTTGAGTTGGCCCCGAACAAGGAACGGATATTGGAGATGGTGACCCTTTGAGAGCTGTATGCAACGAAATTTCATTTTGATGTATGCCGATTGGTGTACATTCAAAGTGACAATAAAGTTATTATTGTTATTATTATTATTGTTGTTATTATTTTCAAGATTGCCAAAACACAGCTAAGTAATACATTCTTGATATTACTCATTACTATTGATATTGATAGGAATTATATCATGTCTACTAATATTTACCACTTGTTACATGAATAGATGACAGCTACTGTATTCTTTTATTTTTTTTAATTATTCAATGCTTAGAAGTCAGCTTGATTAAGTTAACTCCAGTTTCTTAAATACTATTTTGTCTTACTAAAGGAACTGGCCAGCTAAGAATATTGAATATTGAATTATAGATTAAGGCAATCTCTCTTTAAGGATACTTCAAAAAGTTATGACAGTAAATGACACCAGATATTGCAAGCTTAATTCTTTTATAAAAATGAATATAGGGGAAAATCCAGGAGAAAAATTATTCTGCAAGGTGACAACAACAATACTTTATTGTTCAGCCATAAATTCATACTGTAATATAAAATCTTGGAATAAAGCCTTCATTGCAAAATAACTAAAAACAAACAGCCAATCTCATTGT
This sequence comes from Protobothrops mucrosquamatus, assembly GCF_001527695.2. Taxonomy (NCBI): domain Eukaryota; kingdom Metazoa; phylum Chordata; class Lepidosauria; order Squamata; family Viperidae; genus Protobothrops; species Protobothrops mucrosquamatus. The sequence goes on from NW_015406841.1 coordinate 1,930, forward strand.
ACACATGTTGTACTCTGACAATAAAGGTTGATTTGATCTGATTAGCATATATCTTATGAGCTTATCATCATTTACAAGTTACTTCAATCAGATGTAAATATGCAAATCCAATTGTACTGCTTTATTCAACAAGGACGTTGTTTTATATGTGTAGCGGGACTGCCCGAGAGTGCTTGCAGGAGCTTGACTGGGAAGGGGAAGATTGGGACAGCTGCAGTTGGCTTGGGTGTGGCTGGCGTGAGTGGAAGGAGGAAGGATAGAAAAGGGAAGAAAAGGAGAAGGCAGGTGGGTTGGAGTTGAGAAGAGAAGGTCTGGAAGCTTACTTTATTTTTCTATCAAGGGTATTTTAAATAGAGGCTAGATAGAGTGAAGTTTTATTGCTTCCTCCGTGGGAGGATATCTGAAACGGAGGCAAGCGAGAGTGTGAAGTAAGGGAGTTGGCTGGGGTTTCTAGCCTCGGATTTTAATAATAAAGAGTAAGGGAGGGGGGTGGT
>NW_015406842.1:0-2423 GCF_001527695.2 Protobothrops mucrosquamatus
AAAAAAATTACTAATTCAAACATGAGATAGCAGATACAAAGAGGAAGAGAGAAGAAGTATTAAATATTGAAATAAAAAGAAACTTTGATCACTAATTTAAGAAATTCGAAAATTAGCAGAAAATAAGGATATTATATTGTATTATTAATTTGTCGATATAGAGGGTGAGAAGTTAAATAGATAAGACGTGTATTCTGAATATTAGATTTTGTGAGGAATGGTGATAGAGGAATTGGGAGTATTTAAAATCTTGGGAATGATAAATATCAAGCGTTAAATTTAAATATTAGTGGAAATTAGAATTGGAAAAATTTATTAGGTCATCACAAATTTTGGAAAGTTGCAAAAGCTACATGGCTAATTTTGCCATTTGTCAGATATAAGTAGCCAGATGTCATTCTATGGAGTTCATCCTCCACTAGGAACTGAATTCATGGACCTTTGCAGTTTAGGTGAGTATGCACATTATAGTAACTTTAGGACCTATTCAGGTTCCTGTACTCAGTACTCAATGGTTACATGAAGGGATAAAAAGAAGCTATTGGAATTATATATACACTTCAGGCCACACTTCAACTTTTTATAGCAGTTAGGTAAATTATGTCATGTCCCCATATACATGGTTTTACTTAAGTTTATTTCCTCCACTGCCCTTTTAGGAGTAGTAATTTCTCTATTTCTGGAGGAAAATGGGAGGCGTATGGAAATAAGGTAATATATATATATCTGAATTAGATCAGTTTGTTTAAAAATCTAGACCAAATATAATTTCCCTATACCTAACTCTTATGCAAGATAAATGTATAATCAGCCTACGACAAGTCCTGAGATATGAAATGTGAAAGAGTTTTAGAAAAATAAATTGGGGTGGAACTGTCCAAACTAGAACAAGAAAAATCCAATGAGTATACAGTACATGATACAGAATGCCAAATTACTCTTAAGAAGGATGGATTGATAAATGAATGCAAGCTGGAATAAGTGGATCAAGAAGTCCTCCAAGATTCAAGTCTCACTTGTTTCCACAAGTATTCAAAGTACTTTCCTCAGATGAGTGAAAATCAATACCATTAAGAAAGAATCCATGCAAACTAATAGTAGCATCATTTTCTTCAGATGCAAACAAAATGGTGACTATAGTATTGAATTAGAAATATAAGAATATTCCTGAAGAAGAAGAGACATATCTAATCACTAATCAGTGATTAGTGTTTACTAAGGTAAAGGTAAAGGTTTCCCCTGTCCAGTTGTTTTCAATTCTAAAGGGCAGTACTCATCTCTGTTTCTTAGCCAAGAAAGCCAGTGTTGTCCGAAGACATTTCCGTGGTCATGTGGCCAGCATAACTATACTCTGAGGCACACAGAATGCTGTTACCTTCCCATCATAGTGGTACCTATTTATCTACTTGCATTTGCATGCTTTCTGACTGTTATGTGGGCAGGAGCTGGGACAGTGTTTAGTAATGAATAAAATTTTGCTGGGGGTATCCACTTCTTCCCCCAGTATTTTCATTAGACTGATAAAGAATATGAGTCCATTTCTATATATTACTCTGTATATAATCTTGAAGCAGCCAATTACTAAGTTGCATACAAGTATTATAACACTATTCACTGCTTTTTACAAAATAAATCTGTTTAGGTAACCATTCATTATGCTCTTTGCCATTGTTAATTCTCATCCCGAGTGTAAGTATTTTAGTACTTTTCATAGGACAGAACTGATCTGCTCAAATAACTCTGAAACATAGCCAATAGCTCTGTTTTGTGATAGGGTTCTAGTTTGCAAAAAAAAACAAAAAAACCCATTGTGAGTAGTACTAGAGGAGGTAAAAGACAGAAACAGAAAGAGAAGGTTCTTTGGGCCTGAGGAATGTAATTCCTCTAATGATTTCAAGATCTCACTGAAAAAGAAGAGAGAGATGGTATTTTTCTCCCAGTACACTATTCCCCAAATGAAAATATTGTGCTAATATAAACAAATGACATGGAAAACTAAAGAAATTGCAGTTTCATATCTGAGGTTTGGATAAATTTTGATATAACAATCTAGGAGGATTGTTTAGAGGCTGTAATGATAGGTTGAGAGCTTAATAGCTCATATACTATTGGGAAGTATTACTTTATTACCGTATTACTAAGTGCTACAGAGCGATCTGGATTAGAAGGGTTGCACTTTCTGGATGTAGGTCATCAAAGGAATAATCAAAGCAATTTCAGTCGCTTTCCAGACCTGAAACCTGAATTAAAAGGCTCCAGACAACTTTTTGTTTTGCAATGATCTTCTGTACTTTAACTCCTACCAACTAGTCAACAACCTTTCCTTAAAAGGGAAGGTTGGAGGCAGTGTAGAAGTTGTCCAAAGCTCTGGAGACAGCAGGGCTTATTGGGAGCACTCCTTACTGATGGGGACAACTCCCTCT